>NC_092270.1:22344939-22399939 GCF_036320965.1 Panulirus ornatus
CGCTGGTGGAGAGGTTGGGGGTTGGAGGTTTGGGATGGTGGTGGAGAAGGTTGGGGGGTGTCTGGGACGACCACTGCCCCCCCCCCCCACCACCAGGTACGTGGCTCTTGCTAAAGCTATCGAGTCATCTCAGGTCAGGTCAGGTCAGGTTGTGTTAGGTCAGGTCAGGTCAGATTGTGTTAGGTCAGGTCAGGTCAGATTGTGTTAGGTCAGGTCAGGTCAGATTGTGTTAGGTCAGGTCAGGTCAGATTGTGTTAGGTCAGGTCAGGTCAGGTTGTGTTAGGTCAGGTCAGGTCAGGTTGTCTTAGGTCAGCTATGTTGTGTTATCTTCCATAAGATGACTTGCAGTAAGACGTGACCCCTGACCTGTGATTGATCGTTGACCTCCAGGTTATCCCTGACAGTAGTTCGCAACGTGACCCCTGACCTCTCACTTTTCTGTTTCTGGTCAGTCTACTAACTACCCAGACCTCATACAATCTACTCATAATAACTACATCATCTGTATGATTAAATCCCACATCTTTATCTACGTCTGATGACATATCTTTGATACGGTTGTCCACAAAATGTCCAGTTATGATTGGCTAAAGTATCCAGCCCTGTGTACGTAACTACCACTTAACAATCAGCCAGTATCCAGGTTCCCTAACTACACGTTTCATTCTACAAATACAGTCGTTGTTGTGTCTTTGTTGTCGTGTGTTTATTTTTGGTTGAACATCACATTTACCTTCTACTGTTCCCCTCACACATTACGTCCGGGCCTAGAATCTGTCTCCTGCCTTCTTTCTCCAAGTCTAAAAATGCAATAAATCTTTCCTAAATCCACTCACAACTTTTCTCATAAATCATTTCCAGTCTGTAGATCACATCTGTCTGCCGTTATCTATCGCTATCTGTTGTTGTCTATCGTTATCTATCGTTATCTATTGTTATCTGTCGTTATCTATCGTTATCTATCGTCCAGGTATAAGACCATGCAGCCCAGCAATGCTCCAGTCTACCCTGAACTGACAATCATAACTTCTCTAACACCATCTTGAGTCATCTACTCGTCTCATCTACTTGTGTCATCTACTCGTGTTTACCATCAGACACATACTACTGCACCTCCAGCAGGATCTCTCTCTCTCTCTCTCTCTCTCTCTCTCTCTCTCTCTCTCTCTCTCTCTCTCTCTCTCTCTCTCTCTCTCTCTCGTCCCACAGTTTCGTGTTGTCTTCCGTTCAAACGTTCCCACACTACACTGTCGTACCACAGTGTACCACAGTGTACCACAGTGTACCACAGGATCCTTCAAACGTTCCCACACAACACTGTCGTACCACAGTGTACCACAGGATCCTTCAAACGTTCCCACACTACACTGTCGTACCACAGTGTACCACAGTGTACCACAGGATCCTTCAAACGTTCCCACACAACACTGTCGTACCACAGTGTACCACAGGATCCTTCAAACGTTCCCACACTACACTGTCGTACCACAGTGTACCACAGTGTACCACAGGATCCTTCAAACGTTCCCACACAACACTGTCGTACCACAGTGTACCACACGATCCTTCAAACGTCCCCACACAACACTGTCGTACCACAGTGTACCACAGTGTACCACAGGATCCTTCAAAGGTTCCCACACAACACTGTCGTACCACAGTGTACCACAGGATCCTTCAAACGTCCCCACACAACACTGTCGTACCACAGTGTACCACAGTGTACCACAGTGTACCACAGGATCCTTCAAACGTCCCCACACAACACTGTCGTACCACAGTGTGCCACAGGATCCTCCTATACACCACATCTTCGCCAGACTTCGTGAGGTCATCAACTATGGTTTCATCATTTCCCGCCAGGTGTCACCGTCCACAAACACTCACTGTCTGTCAACAGTATTTTCCTGTTATGTTTACTAACAGTTCTTCATGTGTCACCTTCCATCTCAATTTAATCTCCATTAACTCTGCTGTTACTACGACTTCTCATGCTGCAACCCCCCACGACAAGAGACGACACCCACACACAACGCACACAAAGACACCAGCGTTAGAAACAACGACACACGGGGTTCACAAAGAATGAGAGGCGAAGCCATGCCACAAAGACAGACGCAGTGCCATCAACAACGGACGCTTCACCAGCAGAAGCGCGAGCGCCACAGATAATTTCATTTTCAGTTTTTAACAAGTTAAGTGTTGCTGCAAATGTTGCTGTGTCATCCTCTTCCCTCCCTCCCTCCCCCAGCCACTGACTCACTTGTGTTCAACATTTCGTGTTCTTCTATACAGGGTTTTGTGTTACTTGTATTCTAGACTCGTCTTTGTTGCTTTATAGACGTTTTTATCACGTTTATAACAGGTTATAAAACACGAGAAGTTATTATTTTACAACATTATGCACATGTGAACACCCACCACATCCTTCCATTTACTACATAGCTAATTGTACAACACGCAACGCGACCCTGGACTATAAAGACGTGTCTTGTCTTCATGTTATATATATATATATATGGTTCATGAAACCAAAATGGAAAAAGGAAATGTCACATTACGTAAACGTACGATACATTACGATCTACTTTTATAACATTTCTGTATTTGTTATCAAGATTCTTTACTGTTTATGTTATGGTATATTTCTTTAATAACTCACTAGACAGTTACGAAATCATTTTTTTCATGTTAGACTGAAAAAACAAGCACATAAAACCTTGGAAAAGATCTTGAGACAAACTTATAAATAAAGATTGAATCAAACCTGGAAATAGACACCAAAATGATAAAGAACATAACGAAACTTTATGAAGATTTAGATGTTGGTTATAGTGTTGGTGTGTTGTATAACATGACGTCATCTCTGGGGTCATGGTTGACATAGACGCTATCTTGCCAGAGACCATCTATGTTATGGTCATCACAGCGGACACATAGGCCACGTTTTCCTTCACTTCGAGATGATTGCTGGTGTGTACAGCACACAGCACCTCGAACTGAGATGAGTCGACCACAGTTCTCGAGCCCCAGTGGTGTCAAGAACAGTTGCCAGTGAAAAAGACATCAACAAAATGAATAAATCCCATGAATATCCAAGATCCAGGAGGCTGAACACGGAAGGATTATGAGGAAGACTCACTGAGATTTAGGTCAAGCGTTTTTAAATCTTGTAAGAGCCGTAGGGCAACATAAACTTGGAAAGATAAGAGATAAAAGATAAAACTATTCTTACAGTATCACCATAGCTTCTCACTAAGGTCGACTTCTCAGCCGAACGAGGTGCTAAAGGCCTCCCTAATGACCTTAACCCCTGGTTCACTATATCAGCCAAGATCGAAAGAACAGCCAACTTTCTATCTCAGCGCCTCACCATAGCTGCTGGGCGGGAGGAAGCAACATACGTCATCAGGAAATGGAGGAACCTTCCCTCCTGTATTTGAACCTATGTATCCAAGACGTCTTCAGTCATCTGTGTTCCTGTAATGACCAGAGCATGGACGACCCTGGTGGGAGAGAGCATGGACGCCCCTGGTGGGAGAGAGCATGGACGACCCTGGTGGGAGAGAGCATGGACGACCCTGGTGGGAGAGAGCATGGACGACCCTGGTGGGAGAGAGAGTGTGTCTGTGTGAACCACGAAGCCAGACTTACCTGTCCATCAGGTGGATGGACTCCAGGTATACACCAGTCCAGGCACTGTCACCTGTGGTGGTTGTGGTGGTAGTTGTGGTGGTTGTGGTGGTAATTGTGGTGGTTGTGGTAGTGGTTGTGGTTGTGGTTGTGGTTGAGGCATGAGAGGACAACCTCAGGTCATCCCGCACAATCACACAGGAGGAGTTGGTTGCACTGTCAACGCTCACATACTCTTAGGAAAGAGTGCGTTGTTGTGCGTGAAGCCGGTACGCACTCGAGGAGAGAGTGTGTGACAGTGTGTGGATGTGGGAGACTGTTGTCAGCAGGGGACGTGGTGGTGGCAGGGACTGTTGACTACTGCCAACAAAATCTAGTAACAGGAAAACCTGTTGACGTCAGAGATACATTGTTGCCAACGCTGGACACATCCCGCCCAGCTGCCTGATTCGACTCTTGTTGTTGTTGTTGTTGTTGTTGTTGTTGTTGTTGTTTCTTTTTTTTGTTGTTCATGCGCCGCGCCTCAGGCAGCTGAATCCTACATTCCTTCACATTTTCCAGAGAGAGAGAGAGAGAGAGAGAGAGAGAGAGAGAGAGAGAGAGAGAGAGAGAGAGAGAGAGAGAGAGAGAGAGAGAGAGAGAGAGAGAATTTTCTACTTGCAATAACACATGACGTTTTCTAACGAGATGGTTTACTGTGGTCCTTGAACCTTACTACAGACTTAAGGAAGTATAAGTACGTGTACGTCAGTGTACGTAGACGCACACACGGACGTACACAACGCCATGCCCTCGGGGGAGGAAGGGGGGGAAGGGGGAGGGGGGGAGGGAGCCAACATTGTGTGAGACAATCATCTTTTAAATACACATTTATGAACGTCCACAAACAGTCTAATACATCAGGAATTCCTACAAGCAAACAAGTGGTATCATCATTAGAGGATATTGTCGGTGTTTGGGGCAAGAAAGAGCGATGGTGACTTAAGCTTGAGTGTGGTAGACTCAGGGGAAACCCAGCCTTATGGCCTCCTGTCATAGTGAGGATGAGGAGCAAAGTGACGGAGGGAAATAATGAATGACTGACGCCCAGGATGGCTGTGTGGGAGTACTTACTTACTTACTTACTTACTTACTTACTTATCTACTTACTTATTTACTTACTTACTTACTTACTTATCTATTTACTTATTTATCTACTTACTTACAAGTACCTACGACAAGAATTTACGAAAACTAGGGCTAACTCGTAGCGCTCACCGCAGGAAGATCTGCAGTTAGGAGGAACAAGTCATGTGTGTGAGTCAGGTGTGTGTGTGTGTGTGTGTGTGTGTGTGTGTGTCTGTGTGTGTGTGTGTGTGTGTGTCTGTGGTCTGAGAAGCAGGCAGGTGAGAAAGCCACCTGGGTCACAGGAGTGACATTTGACAGCCACTGTGCGACCATCATCGACCCTCACGATACCCAGGTGGGTAGTAGGTGGGTATATACCACCTACCACCTACCACCTGTCACCTGCCACCTGCCACCTACCACCTACCACCTGTCACCTGCCACCTGCCACCTACCACCTGCCACCTGCCACATGCCACCTACCACGTGCCACCTACCACCTACCACCTACCACCTGCCACCTGTCACCTGCCACCTACCACCTGCCACCTACCACCTGCCATCTGCCACCTACCACCTGCCACCTACCACCTACCACCTGCCACCTACCACCTGTCACCTGCCACCTGCCACATGCCACCTTCCATCTACCACCTGCCATCTACCACCTACCACCTGCCACCTACCACCTACCACCTGCCACCTACCACCTGTCACCTGCCACCTACCACCTGCCACCTACCACCTACCACCTGCCACCTGCCACCTACCACCTGCCACCTACCACCTGCCACCTACCACCTACCACCTGTCACCTGCCATCTGCCACCTACCACCTGCCACCTACCACCTACCACCTGCCACCTACCACCTGTCACCTGCCACCTACCACCTGCCACCTACCACCTGCCACCTGCCACCTACCACCTGCCACCTACCACCTGCCACCTACCACCTACCACCTGTCACCTGCCATCTGCCACCTACCACCTGCCACCTACCACCTACCACCTACCAGAGAGAGCGAGAGAGGAGCCTGGGGTCGTCGACCAAGGTTTGGCAGATTACAGTGAGGTGAGGAAGGGTTACAGAGAGGAAAGGGTTGATGAAAATAGAGTGGCCAGGACGCTGTGATTACTGTATAGTGAGGAGAGTTGATTAATGCCAGGCTGTTGGAGGGGCCTGGGAGGCAGATGAACTGGTGGAGGGCCATGTTGGAGGGTCGCTCTGCTGGTGGAGGTAATGATGGTGGGGCTGTATACATCTAGGGACAGTGTTGGAGAGACGCTTCCACAGTGCAGGTAGTGATGATAGAAGGTGCACTGCTATTTTGTTACGTTTGAAGGCCAGTAAACTTTTGGAGGCAGTGGTGGATGACTGGTTTACGTTTGGAGGTGGTGCTGGAAGGTTAGGGTACTTTTGGAGGGTGTTGTACTCGTGGAGGTGACCTGTGATTGTTACTGTACCTGTCTGGTCAGGAGGTCCTCCCAGCGATGTCTAGCTTCCTCGGGAAGTTCGAACTCAGGGCGTGTCAACCAGCAGGCGTCTGCCTCGTGGAGGAGAGACGCTGAAGCCTTGGTTTCAGTTACTGAGACTGAACTTTGACTACGTATGGTGCCCATCACCTGACCTCCCACACAACCATGAGACAACCTCAGGATGTATTCCTAGGACCCAACACGTATGATTCCCGTCTTACGTGTAGATGTCATTGTATTGCCTGTGTGTTGAGCAATGTCCTCCCTCACCTGCACGTCTCCTACCAAGATGGCTGACGTGGTCTTCACCACAGATGGCCATTCCTCACCTTCCTTTTGACGGCAGCAGGTGGCTGGGGCACTGGAGCCTCGCTCTTCCCTCAAAAAGATAATATTCTCCTGAAGACCAGGTTGGCCATGAGCGTTTATCCAGTTAATGGCTTGTTCACTCATGGTTGCAGGCGCCTTAATGTCTTGTTCCTTCATGATCGTTTTCATGTGAGGAAGGAATCAGTCCAGGAGCTGCTAATGCTTAAGCAGATCAGTGATGGCATCTACGCGCTGTCACACACATCCACCTCTGTCTGCAAGTCCTATGAGGCATCTGGCAGGCTGCTACCTCGTACGTTATCGCTGGTAACACACCACGAGAAACTGCTGTCGTGTTTCATGTATCCTTCTGCTACACTGTGAACCCAGCGCTGCGTCTGCCTCGCTCATGACAGCCACAAGCAGGAGGCAGAGTGTGGCACAGCCCCAGTACCCCTCCTGAGAACCACGACACCACAGAGAATTGTGATTGTGTGGGCAACGTGGTGTCTGTACCACCGTCACACAGCGCTATGTCGCAGACTTGGCTGCCACGACCTGTATTATATTTGGAGGTCATGCTGGAGGTACAGAGGCCGTCTGGCCTCAACCATTACCTCCAGCAACCAAGAATCCTGCAGTGTCCTCTCTCTCTCTCTCTCTCTCTCTCTCTCTCTCTCTCTCTCTCTCTCTCTCTCTCTCTCTCTCTCTCTCTCTCTCTCTCTCTCTCTCTCTCTCTCTCTCTCACGCGCCTCATATCCGTCTTCTAAAAGATTCAAAAGATTTAACCTCACGACCTAACTCTTCTCCCAGCTCCCGCCTCCCACCACACACGTTACCCACTCACTGTACACCAGTCGCTGGTGATCAGCCAACATACCTGTGTGGAGGACAAGTCCCCAGGTGTCTGCTGGTGATCCCAGCTCGTCCATCATACATGTTGAGGGACGCAACTCATACTGTCTCATCTGAACTCCTCCACCACTCAGACCTAAGACAGAGGTCAGTATGATTGTCAGTACAAAATAATTATGAATGTTACGTACAGTGAGCTGGACACGTTGAGTTAGTGACGCAGTGTGACGGTGTTAGAGACACTATTTTGCCTACAGAATCCTGATCCATCTCTCTAGGAGGGGCGCTGGGTGGCTCTGCCACACCCTGCCTCAGGTATGGCTCTCACAGAACACAGTTACGTCCACAAGAAAGCAGATCCTACCACAACATTGACTTATAACCATATGATCCATAACACCCACACTAACACTTGTAATCGAAAGTGATATACAAAACTTCACAACAAAATGATTCTTGACAATGTTGTAAGACGAAACTCTTGATGTCTGACACTCCAGGAATAAGACTGAATGACGTAATCAGTCCAGGAAAACATAGCTTGGATCCAGACTGAGCTGTGGGGCTTGTCTCCCAGTACCATCGTACATGCTCAAGTTACTGCCCTCAACACTACAGGTATGTGAGCATCTGAACATCCAAGCGAAGGTGTCAATGTTTGATTTCTTCATATGGTCATCAGTAAACATCTTCAGGAATCACATTTGAAACACATATAAAGTACTTTTCTCTGTTGTTCACCTGCGCCAGGTAGATAGGGTCGTTAGGTTTGTCAATAAGGGTCATTGCCCCGGACACAGACAACCCTGGCCATATCCTGTGTGTCTGTGTCATCACAGCAGGAAGACACGCCCACAAGCAGCTGCCATGGTTGACACAACACCAGACATCAACACAGCAGAAGGTGGTCAACACAACTCTGACATCTGACAGTCAAGCAAGATGCTGCTGTGTTGACCGACTTCCTGTGTGTGTGTGTGTGTGTGTGTAGGTTTGTACAACCCCCCCCCCCCCCCAACCCCCAGCGTCCTTTCAACAACTCAACATCACAACTTATAATCAAAGTCATCTTGCTTACCTCTGAGCCTTACCAGCTTCTGGTAATTACTATGTGGTCGTTAATGATCTGCCTCGTTATAGCCACACAGAGGGTTCTCCTCCTCACACTGGTGGACCCATTCAAACCTCACCAGTCAAACTGGTCAGACGCATTTCATTAATTTCCGACGTTTATATTCCACATTTTCCACAACCTGCAGGCGTTTAATTTTCACTGCTGTACCACGATAGTTTTACTAGGAATATATAACAATTTCGCCTCCCTTAGTCAAGCCTGTGACGTTTCCCAGCTACTGCAAGTAGCGCAGTCTTGAAGTTGCCAACGGCTCTTTAGAGACAGGAATCCTGAGGTAATGATAATAATAATAATAATAATAATAATAATAATAATAATAATAATAATGTCAGGTGTGGATTTTTCTTTCTAAGGCTCAGTCGTCTGTCCTTGACGCTTCCTCTCTGACGCGGGAAATGGCGGATGCGTGTGTAAAAGTTAAATCACTGCTCAGTTACTGATATCTGTCACCCCACCAGGGGGTGCCAGTGATAACATAACACAACTCATCATTTGACCCAACCTCCTATTTTCTGATCCTCATAACTGGCTCATCACAACCTTACAACCAGTTCCGGCGCCCGCTTCACTTCCGTAGCTGTAACTTACCCCCACTTCTCTCCTCTGGTGTCTTCAGGAAGTAGACAGGTGGAGTAGATAGATAAATGTATCTACTGATATACAGAACAATAGATAGATAGACTTTTAAATGAATGGTCGACACATTGGAATTCCTGGAGAGATTGCTGTCCCAGAGAACAGGGTCATGTTGTGTGTTGTAGGGTTGTGATAACCACCTGGTGAGGTTGTGAAGCCAGTTACATGGTTATTATGACCACCTAGAGAGGTTGTGAAGCCAGTTACATGGTTGTGATGACCCCCTGGAGAGGTTGTGAAAGCAGTACTCCTTGTTAACATGAAATTCATTGTATGTTGAGTTAGTTGAGTCATGTTTTCATGATAATTATGTGATTTATCCTTGTATGTACAGAATATCCTGTCCCTGTATGTACAGAATATTCTGTCCCTGTATGTACAGAATATTCTGTCCTTGTATGTACAGAATATTCTGTCCCTGTACAGAATATTCTGTCCTTGTATGTACAGAATATCCTGTCGCTTTGTGTACAGGATATTCTGTCCGTGTATGTACAGAATATATATTCATAATCATAACTTTTAATCATAAATCCAGACCACAGCTAACACAGGAAAGCCCCTCTTCAGTGCTTGCACACTTTCGATAATGACCATCATCATTCACGTAATCACTTGTTTGGCTTCGTGCTTGTGGTTGTAGTTAAGGATTATATCCACAACATTACCGGTAATTATCAATAACTATTAATAGATCATTACAGCAATACCCATCTACTCCATTAGCTTCCACCACACAGCAAATGAAAATAATGACAGACATTATTCAATTACGTTCATAATATTCATTTCAGGCTCTCAGTTGAACTGACTGTCTATTGAACAGACTATCTATTGAGCAGACTATCTCTTGAACAGACTATCTATTGAACAGACTACCTATTGAACAGACTATCCATTGAGCAGACTATCTATTGAACAGACTCTCCATTGAACAGACTATCTATTGAACAGACTATCTATTGAGCAGACTATCTATTGAACAGACTATCTATTGAACAATCATTAGCTGGTTTTCGTGAACAGGAAGATCAATGACAAACAGATGTATCAGTGTATCGCAAATTCCCAGCCTTTGTGAGTTATGTCTACATGTTTACTTACTGCTAAAACTCTATGGTAAGTAGTTGTCAGACCAGGAAATGTTGGTAAATAGTTCTGACACCGTGGTGGCAGTAAGTTCTGACAACTTTTATCCCGTTATTCTATCTATTTATCCTTTGAACTGATCTTTTATATCTGATACTGACTGACTGTCCATTACAGTGATCCTTCATACCGTGTTACTGTCTTTCATCCATTATACTGTCCTTCTTAAACAGATCCAGGTAATGTCTTCCGATCTGAGGGTGAAAGTATTGTGCACACACTTGTATACTTCCCATACACATCACGCTCCATCTGTGTGTGTGTGTGTGTGTGTGTGTGTGTGTCATGACCCCAGCGCTGGTTAAGTACTTCATTAACATTCATTTGTTCCCCTGCCTTCAGTACACTAAGCTCTATGTCCCTAATCCTTTCTACCGTCGAAAACAGCTTCGAAAAGATCCAGCGGTCTGTTTCTGTCTGCATGTCTTTGTATTCCATCACCACATTTTGATGCCTGACACATTTGTCTTGAAACAATGAAACTCTCGCGTGTATGACATTTCCAGTGACAGACTGCGTCTTCTCCACTCATGCGCAATGGTCCAGGAGCATTAATCCCCGTCGTCCCTCCTACGTCATACACACACAGCCACCCGCTCTCACCCTGACGACCTTCCATACTCCAGGCTGTGTGTGGACCTCCCTACACCCACACACACACACACACACACACACACACACACACTGAGGCCAGTGTATGAACTTGGAGTTTCCAAGCGGCTGCACAACCCCAAGATAACCCGCTCTGGTACACCCATAGACATACGAAGCGACGGAACTGCACACGGTGTTCTCCCTGCGAGCTGGTCAGACCCCCTCCGGTGCATCATGAGTGCTTCTCTCTGCCACAATGTTCCTTTGGCTGGTGGACACTACATCACCCCAGAGCCGTCGTGGTCAACAAGTCCAGACTTCAGAATCACGACCATCCATCATCGTCTTGATCCTCACACCTCGCAGGATTTGTGTTTAATTGGACGAAGACAGACGTCTTAAGTCCCATAAACTCTCAACATTTTGGTAATAGAAAGACCTCTAGCGCCACCTACCTTAGCAGCCAGGTCGTAGATCTACCTGGCACGACGTAGTGAACACCAGACGCTGGCAGGCATCACCTGTGTTGACTCTACCTGCGTTTCCGATCCAGACATTCAAACATAATCATCAATTCTGATTAGCGAAGACTGCCATAGTGAGTGTTCAAATGGCCTTCTCCTCCCTCCAGTCCCTCACATATAGCGTCCCACAACACACAGAACTGGGGGCCATTGTGCATGCTCGTCCTCATGTAATGATAGCTACACCTGCTCGATGGATATACGTTGACAATTGTACCATTAGTGTCAGCGATGACAGCAGCTGTCCCCGCTACACCGGCCACCACAACAACCTTATCAGCCTCCAGAGTTGGACCATCGCCAACCATATTACCGTCGTCTGCACCACGACCACCAGCCTTGCCTCCAGTCGCACCTCACCAGAGCCCAGCCCTCACCAGGCCGCATACACACACACACACACACACACACACACACACACACACACACACACACACACCATCATCATCAGATCCTCAACTGTCGACGACATGTTCTTCGTCACCTCAGCAAACCTGATCTTCCTCCATCTGAACAAAAGAACATCTACACAACCTCCAGTCTTCCCGGGACTCACCTCCGCCTGGCCCTCCGCCACACCCACCACACATTAGACGCCGCTGGGGAAGACGCAGAAGATGAGGGCAGGATCGTCCTGGATCTTGCCAACACCAGCCTCCCTCCTGCCTACGGACGCCTCCTGCTCTGTTTGCTTCCTGGTGAGACCTCACTCACCCTAGGAAGGTTCTCTCTCATACTGATCACAGTGCAGTATGGTCACACTGATCAGGGAGGGGATGGGTCACACTGATCAGGGAGGGGATGGGTCACACTGATCAAGGAGGGGATGGGTCACACTGATCAGGGAGGGGATGGGTCACACTGATCAGGGAGGGGATGGGTCACACTGATCAAGGAGGGGATGGGTCACACTGATCAGGGAGGGGATGGGTCACACTGATCAGGGAGGGGATGGGTCACACTGATCAGGGAGGGGATGGGTCACACTGATCAGGGAGGGGATGGGTCACACTGATCAAGGAGGGGATGGGTCACACTGATCAGGGAGGGGATGGGTCACACTGATCAGGGAGGGGATGGGTCACACTGATCAGGGAGGGGATGGGTCACACTGATCTAATGATCAGTAGGGAGTGGGTGCCTCCTACTGTCGCAGGTCACGTGTTGTTATCAGGGTCACAGCCAGCTATGTTGAGGGGAGATGGCGAACTACTCCCTCCCCAGGGGAGGACGCAGGTAGGGGTGTTGGGGCGGGGCGGGGTATGGGGTCAAGCCGGGATGGGGCAGGGTTGGGTACGGGGTGAGGCTGGGGTGCGGCAGGGCTTGGGGCGGGGCGGGGCGGGGCGGGGAGGGAAGAGAGAGAGCAACATGAAGAAGTAGGCCAGGGAACCTGTCTTAATGCTGGAGACCGACGAGGGAGAGCTGCGGGAGAGGGAGGGAAGGGTGAGAGTGGCGGGAGAGGGAGGGAAGGGTGAGAGTGGCGGGAGAGGGAGGGAAGGGTGAGAGTGGCGGGAGAGCTTTGAGGGAAGGGTGAGAGTGGTGGGCGAGCTGTGAGGGAAGGGTGAGAGTGGCGGGAGAGCTGAGAGAAAGGGAGGGGTGAGAGTGGCGGGAGAGCTGTGAGGGCAGGTCATTGCTGGGGTAAGTGAGAGCGTGGACGAGGTAATTGTGGAACCCAGCCGTATTGAGCGGTGACGAGGGGGAGGGGGTTCATAGTGTGAGGTGAGTGTGGGGGGGTCGAGTGTGTGTGTGTGTGTGTGTGTGTGTGAGGTGAGTGTGTGTGTGGGGGTGAGTGTGTGTGTGGGTGTGTGTGTGTGTGTGTGTGGAGGGTGAGTGTCTGTGTGGGTGTGTGTGTGGGGGGGTGAGTGTGTGTGTGTGTGTGTGTGTGTGTGTGTGTGTGTGTGTGTGTGAGGTGAGTGTGTGTGTGGGGGTGAGTGTGTGTGTGGGTGTGTGTGTGAGGTGAGTGTGTGTGTGGGGGTGAGTGTGTGTGTGGGTGTGTGTGTGGGGGGGGATGAGTATGTGTGGGCGGGTGAGTGTGTGTGTGGGGGGTGAGTGTGTGGAGGTGAGTGTGTGTGTGGGGGGTGAGTGTGTGGAGGTGAGTGTGTGTGTGGGGTGTGTGTGTGTGAGGTGAGTGTGTGTGGGGGGGGGGGATGAGTCTGGGACAGCTGGGTGGTTAGCTAGGATGAGGACGAGTGGTTCACTATCATTAGATGGTTTGTCTCCAGATGGCAGGACGGGCAGAGGTTGTCTGTAAACCTCACCTGATCATGGTAGATACAGCATAGTACAGCATGACCCACTTACTCATGATTCATGGTAGATACAGCATAGTACAGCATGACCCACTTACTCATGATTCATGGTAGATACAGCATAGTACAGCATGACCCACCTACTCATGATTCATGGTAGATACAGCATAGTACAGCATTACCCACTTACTCATGATTCATGGTAGATACAGCATAGTACAGCATGACCCACCTACTCATGATTCATGGTAGATACAGCATAGTACAGCATGACCCACCTACTCATGATTCATGGTAGATACAGCATAGTACAGCATGGCCCACCTACT
Source organism: Panulirus ornatus (assembly GCF_036320965.1). Classification (NCBI taxonomy): domain Eukaryota; kingdom Metazoa; phylum Arthropoda; class Malacostraca; order Decapoda; family Palinuridae; genus Panulirus; species Panulirus ornatus. Next base: position 22,358,938 of record NC_092270.1, read on the forward strand.
CATGATTCATGGTAGATACAGCATAGTACAGCATTACCCACTTACTCATGATTCATGGTAGATACAGCATAGTACAGCATGACCCACCTACTCATGATTCATGGTAGATACAGCATAGTACAGCATGGCCCACCTACTCATGATTCATGGTAGATACAGCATAGTACAGCATGACCCACCTACTCATGATTCATGGTAGATACAGCATAGTACAGCATGGCCCACCTACTCATGATTCATGGTAGATACAGCATAGTACAGCATGGCCCACCTACTCATGATTCATGGTAGATACAGCATAGTAGTAGTATAACATCAGCCACCTGCTCACCCACCTCAGCATCCGGCTCCACCCACAGCTGGCAGGATCACCCTGGGAAGGAAGAGTGTGTGTGTAGTGAGGATGGAGGGAGGCCATGATCAGAGGGAGATGGTTTAGGAAAGTGTGAGGAAGAACCTGTCTACATCTAGGTACTCCAGGTTGCCTCTCTGGAGAACCAGATCAAGTCTGAGATGAGAATAACAAATGTTGCGTTGTAACAATAACTATATCTATTGCCCATCTTGGAACATGTCTTATTAATGATGTTATCTATCACTGATGTAATTGTCTGGTCTTGATTTGAAGGTATTGATAACCTCATCACTTACCTCATATGTTGGTCATTTATTTAAATGTTCTACGATGTTACAGGTGGAGAAAATAATGTAATGACATTTTTATTTAGTGTTCTTTTCTCCAGATCACTGAATCTTTATCTAATGTCAAGAAATTTTCTTTATGTTCCCGATATTATTTCTTATCATGAACACTTATGTCAGTTCTCCTAGAGTTTTCAGTCCTTCACAGAGAGCAGTTGTTTGGTCATGCAGTGTTTGGTCATGCAGTGTTTGGTCATGCAGTGTTTGGTCATGCAGTGTTTGGTCATTATCATTATATCTGAGTGATGGCGTTGGCTGTGTTGCTTATTTCTGAATCCATTGCAGCTTTTCACCATCATACATCAACTCTGTTGACCAGAGATAATGGCTGCATTGACCAGACGTTGTATTTTGTATTTCATAATTTATGTTTCTGGTTATGATTCTTGGCGTTGCCACGATGACGTGTTGCTTGCAATTGTTGTTTGAACTTTAAGTCGTTATGGATAATCACGTCAAGGTCTTGTGATGTAGGTGGAGCGGGTGGTGGAGTGGATGAAGGAGCTTAGGTGGATATGTGGAGCAAGCTGGAGAGGAGAGCATGGCCGTGTGTGTGTGTGTGTGTGTGTGTGTGTGTGTGTGTGTGTGTTTGTTTGTTTAGGGACCAATACTTGAAACTTTATCATCGTACAACTTTTTACTGTAGTTGTTTACACATACCGTCACATAATTCAGATTATTCCACTTAACCATGACTGCCATGTCATCAGAACACATCTTCTACATCTGTTCTAATACGTTTTCTGTTTAATTTTATGTTATGTCTCCTGGTCGTTCTGTCCTCTTCACATATTGTAGTCATCAAACTGGTTGAGAAACTTAGAAGTTATGATCAAGTCACCCCTTACTTTTATCTCATCATTGGTGGACATAATTATGGTCTTTACTCTCTCTCTCTCGCTCTGACTCATCTCTCTTAATTCTGTTACCATCTGTGTTGCCATCCTCAGACCTTCTGTAGTTTTGTGTGCTTGTTGGAGTGTGGTATGAAACGTATTCAAGTGTCTCGCCTTCGATGGATGTGAGCAACTTTCTAAACACTTTGTTATTAATGTACTTAAATACGATTCTATAACTTGCCAGCAGATATTTTGTCTCCCTGGCAATACTGGTAAGGTTTGGTAAGGTTAGGTTAGGTTAGGTTAGGTTAGATTAGGTTAGGTTAGGTTAGGTTGGGCTAGACTCTGGTACCCCGCTTGGTTAGGTTAGGCAAGGCTCTGGTACCCCGCTTGGTGCAGTGTGTAACGCCAGGTTTCTCTCTCTCTCTTACACACAGATTCCTGATGTTTACTTCCTGCCAAATGATGGTCTTTGTACTCCTTCACTGAGTCCCCGCCTCGTTACTTTACATCTAGTCAAATGTCATGAAACCTGCGTCAGAACAACTTGAGAATATTGTTGTTACTCTTGAAGGTTGATGCAAGCCTCGTGTGTCCTTCCCTCATCCATCATCACCTCGGCATCATCAGCAAACATGATCACATGAGTCCAGTCCTCTGGGTGAGTCGTATTCACATGAGTCCAGTCCTCTGGGTGAGTCGTATTCACATGAGTCCAGTCCTCTGGATGAGTCGTATTCACATGAGTCCAGTCCTCTGGGTGAGTCGTATTCACATGAGTCCAGTCCTCTGGGTGAGTCGTGTGTGTACAGTAAGGGAACCGACCATCCCAGGACAGAGCCTCGTGCCACGTCGCTGGTCACGTGACTCAGTGGGTGTCATGTACGTGATGGTTCGTGAGGCATATAGGAAGGACGTGCTGGTGTGGGCGTGCAGGGGAGGACGTGCTGGTGTGGGCGTGCAGGGGAGGACGTGCTGGTGTGGGCGTGCAGGGGAGGACGTGCTGGTGTGGGCGTGCAGGGGAGGACGTGCTGATGTGGGCGTGCAGGGGAGGACGTGCTGATGTGGGCGTGCAGGGGAGGACGTGCTGATGTGGGCGTGCAGGGGAGGACGTGCTGGTGTGGGCGTGCAGGGGAGGACGTGCTGATGTGGGCGTGCAGGGGAGGACGTGCTGATGTGGGCGTGCAGGGGAGGACGTGCTGATGTGGGCGTGCAGGGGAGGACGTGCTGGTGTGGGCGTGCAGGGGAGGACGTGCTGGTGTGGGCGTGCAGGGGAGGACGTGCTGATGTGGGCGTGCAGGGGAGGACGTGCTGATGTGGGCGTGCAGGGGAGGACGTGCTGGTGTGGGCGTGCAGGGGAGGACGTGCTGGTGTGGGCGTGCAGGGGAGGACGTGCTGGTGTCGGCGTGCAGGGGAGGACGTGCTGGTGTGGGCGTGCAGTGTGGGTGAGGGTGTAGGGTGGGTGTAGGTGCGGGGCGTGTGAGGGTGTAGGGTGGGTGGGGCAGGCTGGCGTGTGCGTGAGGAAGCCAGATCACTCCTCCCCCGCCCTTCCCCCCGGGCAGCCCCACCACCAAGCCTAGGCGGGGCGGGGCGGGGCTGGGAGGGGCCGGCTGGGGTAGGACGGGGCGTGGCGGGGCAGGGCAGGGCGGGATCCGGGTCCCCCCACGTCATCTTATACACCTCATGCTTGCACCATCACTGACACATTGTATTTCCTTTGTTGTGTTCTTATTATAATGTTTCGGTGTTTACTGTGAGGGTTGGGCACTGTCATTTACACACACACACACACACACACACATTGTCTCCTTCATTACCATATATGTATGGATTTATCAAAACACAGAAGCCAAACTATACATCAAGACACATAGTGAGTTCAGTGGGCACACTCACGTATAAGTTATCAAAATAGTTTCTTTATGAAGATCACTAGTTAGTAATACATCAAATTCAAATATCATATGAAGAATGGTGTGTGTGTGTGTGTGTGTGTGTGTATGAAAATGTGGTTTTCTCGATGAAAATGATTTTCTTTACCATGGTAATTTCAAATTGGGTTTCTGGGACAAATTTTCAGTTTCGTCAATCGTATTCACATTGCCTGCCTGTGTACGTCTTATATGCAAAATTCTTCATTACTCAATGAATGAGGTAGAGACGTCAGGTCCACCAGCTTCCTGAGGGCCCAGCAGACGTCTGCTGAACTGCTGAACTGCTGAACTGTTGAACTGCTGAACTGCTGAACTGCTGAACTGCTTGATTAACAGTTTGCATCTCGTGGTTGAGGGTTAGGATGTCTTCCCTGTGGACCGGCGAGACTTGCTTCAAGAAATTGTTATAATTTGATTTTGCTGGTGAGTTGGTCTGCTGTGTGTCCACTCTAAAAGCCTTAGGTGTTCCAGCTTCTGTAGATGGTGTAGCGTGTGTTCCAGTGTGTGTGTGTGTGTCCTCAGAGACCACATTGTGGTCTCCTGTTCCAGACTCACGCCCAAAAGACCGGAGATCAGTGAGCTGGAACGAGCCAGCGTGAGGTAGTCGCCCTCCACTATGCCTGGTCGAACCTCGTCTCCCAGAGAGAGAGAGAGAGAGAGAGAGAGAGAGAGAGAGAGAGAGAGAGAGAGAGAGAGAGAGAAACTCCTTACACTCGGGATTTCTTGCTGGAGGATCCTATCTGCCGGTTGGACCAGCAGCGTCGCCGGCAGACGAGATCATGTAGTCTGCAGTGGGCGGGTGGCGGGCTCACCTGGAGTGGCTGTGGTGGGTGAGGCGCTACCCACAATACCTGGTCAACGACGTAATAGACAAAGGTCTACCCACAGCCCAGAGAGGCGAGTTTCCTCTGATCTGTTGTACCTGCAAATCCCGCTGACGTCAACATCATACAACCTTAGGAGAACGGCAAACAGCTTTTGTGGTGCTACATATGTCTGTCAGGAGCACATATTCCCTCACACACAATGCATCTTCCAGATATTATACAAACAATGAGAGCGATACAGCCCTGAGTATTGTGTCTCCAGTCACCAGTGTATGTTTGCTTGAGTTGGTTCACATATGAGGATGATATACTTTGAGAATCCTTAATGTGTTGGCCAACAGACTCACCCCACACCACCAGCCAGACGTGTACCCTCCCCACCAACCCAGACCCACGATTCATGGGGAGGGAGGGGCATTGCTGGGGACAGGGTTGCCTCCTGCTGCTGCTGCTGCCCCACAATAACTGTATAACCTCACAACTCAGGTTGTAGTCTGTAGCTTTATATACATTTTTTGTTAACTGGGCACGGCCGGCTGAGGTCATCATTAAGGCCATCCCATTAACACTGTATATAGACCCCAGCTTGAGCCAGGTACCCATTTTATCGACTAATCCCCAGAGGTAGATGAACGGCTAGGTTGACTGTGGACCGACTGCCGCAACCAGGATTCCAACCTGTGCGCTCGACCCTGGGCGGCCCGTGAATTATACTTTCTTCTTTTTCACCCTGTCACCTTTCCCACCCTCACGAGGTAGGGTCGGGAACACGAACAATGGCCTCATTTGCATACATTCCTTCTGTAGTTGTCCCGCACAGTTGATCTTACGTCTGCTGTGTGTGCTGTGGCGAAGCTTCAGTCTACCATCCACACCCACTCCATACTGACTACCTTAGGGGCTGTTTACTTTTTACTGCTTCATATACTCTGGCTCATCCAATTAACAACATGCTACCCCCAACCCCTTCCCCCAACCACCACCACCACAATTACCCACGCACGCCACTCACGCTCATGAATATTCTGACCCGTGACCCCAAAGCTTTCACCACTCATTCGTTTCAAGACTTGAATCCATATACAATCTTGATACTCCAATCCCAGGCCGCTGATAGAGAACTGAACAGACCTCACCAGCCTAACGTAGCTACCAGACCTACAAGTGAAGGCTGAGGATGGGATAGAAATCTACAATGACGGACTCAATTGACACGACTGTTGTAGATGACTATGTTATTTTCTCCTCGTCTCAGAAAACATAGCGACTAGAAACTCTGACCTGTAGGCCAGCGGGTCTGGGGGCCGACGTAGACCCCCAGGTAATCTTCATCCTTAGATGTTCTGTGACATAATCACCTGCGCTTATCTCCAGGTCGGACTGTAAACGTTTGTTTTGGATGATAAAGTGACATCGTTGCATATCATCATATGATTAGCCATTCACTTTATTAGATCCATAAGAAACCAACCACATCCCATGTTACGTGTCCGACACATGGATCAGAGACACGGATGACCTTAAGCCAGGGATAATGACACGGATATGTCAACAAAGGTCGTGTGGATACAGACGTTCATACGATATCCGATCACTAACCTGGGCAAGCCTCCCTCAGTTCCCGTCCTTCATTCTCTTTCTTTCTCACCTCCAAAATGCAGATTCACATGAATCTCAGGAACAAATTGCGATGATGAAGAAACGCAGATTTCTGCAGATGGGCAGAAAAAGATGATGTCTATATTTTCTCGGAGGTTCATAGATAATTCTCGCATCTCATCTCATACGTAGCATCTTTTTCAACTCTCAAACCTTTCTCTTGACCTGCTTTCTCCTGTGCTCTGCACTCAGTAGCACTCCTTCCCTGCAGGTACCTCGCGTTTGCCTTCCTTTTCTGTGCCGCTAAAGATACAACCTTCCCCATATACCACTCACAACCCTGTTTCATGCGTCCACATCATATCCCCAGCATACTACTCATATAATCCAGACACTTAAACACTCTGCTTCGCTAGATACACGCCACTCCTCTAGTTACTGTAACTCCCACCCTCCGTCACTCTGTGTCTGATGGTAACTCTGCATACAGGTCACCTTTCCAAGCTTGGTCGATCTCTTGTTTTCACTGGAGCCATTACTAACTGTCACCCTTGCCTCCTCCACCCAGGCACGATCAGACACATCACATACTGTCTCATTCAGAAACGTTCTCATTCATCATCTCTCATGCGCTTCTCATTCACCACATCATCTACTGAGAACTGTAGGGTCCTGGCCTCACTCACCCACGTATACTTACACATACACCTTCTCCTCATCCATGTATTCACAGTCACCATTCCTCTATCAGCACAAAACTCGAAAAACTTGCTCGGGTTTACATACACCCGAGATCCTCCCTCCTCTTTCCTTCTCTGCCCCTTCCCCCTCTTCTCCCCCGCTATATCCCCCACTTGCCACAGCACCTGGCGCCATGATACGATTCCCTGCAGCAACAAAAACACTCACTCACCTCCTCCAAAATGGACTCTCTTTTTCCCACTCCAGCCTTCTGACTTCCTGATGCGTGAACCCAGTACCGCCACCTCACACTCCCTACCACGCTCACTCTTCCCACATCAGCCTTTATCCCACACTCGTTGACAACCCACATCTCCCGTCACAGGCGCCACCTCTTCCCTCAGTCTCTCCCCATCACTAGCCCAGACCTTACCCCTGAACGCTCCCTAACCATTCCCCCACTTCCCCTTCCTCCTCTGCTTACCTCACAACCAGAACATCCACACGTTATCTCATCAAATATACTACCTCTGTGTATGTGTGTCTCTCTTTCTCCTCCTCTCTCATATATATATATATATATATATATATATATATATATATATATATATTTACTTATTCATCAACATGTGTGATGTTAGTTTCACCTTAGCTCGTGTTGGTATGTGGTATCATCCAGTATTCACCCATAATGGCTGCTGCTGGAAGACTGGAACTTCTTCGTTACCTAGGCTGTTGCCTCCTGGAAAACCATCTTCCATTTCTTGGTCGTCAGTAGACCTTACCTGCCTCAGGTGAGCCCCCTGGGGCGTCCCCTGGGTCTTTAATGAACGTGTCTTTTATCATGTGTATCTTGCCACGTAATCTATCTGGATTATGATATTTTCTTGTCATCTTTACTGGACAGTTTGTTAGTATCATCTGCTTAATGGTTCAGGAGAAACTATTTTGATTTCCTAGAAATGGGTAAGTTTCTTCTAAGTATTCCCTCTTGAACCACAAAGTACAGGAATGATTATCATGAAGAGAGAAAAGTTATAGTTGTCTTAATGATTCTCTTTCATGATATCGTTATGATGATAACATCAAGTGATGCCACGTGATATGATGACCTTGAATGCATTCCATTTCCTTTCGTGGAGAAAATGTCCAGCTTCCTCAAGCCAATATTTGACATTGTTGTGTTAATTTGCCTGACAGTCATGCTTCCTGATGACCTGGTCTGCAGGAGAACGACCACACACAAGAGCCAGACAGCCTGGGGTCGCACAGGAACATCCTCACATCAAATATTTGTTGATTTCTGATGAAACAAAACGGTGAGGTCAAGTCTTGTATGATGATAACCCAAACATGAGTGTTGTGCAGCGTGGGGTGGGGGGCGCCAGACATCCACATAAAACTCTCATGTGGCAGAACTGCATCAAATATACAGCGATGCCTCAAAGTATCTCCCTGGGGTGAGGGGAGAAAGAATACTGCCCACGTACCCACCCTGCGTGTCGTAGAAGGCGACTAAGAAGCCAGACTGGCCGGAAATCCTCCCCTCCTGTGTTATCATTTCGTGAAGTTATGATCAAAGGAAAGAAACAAATGAAGATTTTTTCCTGTGACACCCAGTCGTCCACGAGGCTACCGCATCGCTAAGGCACGACGAGGCCAGTAGGTCTTTGAACAACCTACAACCTACATCCAGCTGCTACATACCTCTACATGATATCCAAAGAAAATATTCAACATATTCCGAACCTCACATCTTGAAGACAATCTCAAGTATATGGAAACTGGTAAATAATAATCAGCCAACTTTTGGTTAGATAAAAATGTACAACTGGGAATAACAAGACGTGCTCCGTGGCGTACATATACGCTTTGTGACCAACCACTTTATAACAGGAAATTCAACTCAAAAAAGCACGAAGGTTGTGGCAGGATCGTGGTGGGTAGGGTCGGGGGTATTGTATCTTTTTTTTTTGCGTCGCTGTTCTCACAGAGCATCAGCTGAGCTGCCAGCCGTGCGATGACAACCACTGGGGTTTCCATTGATACTATGTGAGTGTATGTGTGTGTCTGTGTGTGTGTGTCTGTGTGTGTGTGTGTGTGTGTGTGTGTGTGTGTGGGTGGGTGGGTGTTTCAGTGGCTGTATAACTATCTAAGTTCTTTTGTAGTGTTGAGGACTGAGAGAGAAGTGTAGACACACGTGTAACATTACGGTACGTTATTTTGGTATTATGGAAATGATGTAGCACTTGGCAAGCGACCCAGGTAGTGTAGGGTTAGGCAAGACTGTAAGGTAAAGTGAGATGATGTAGGCAGGATTCCCAGAACACTGGCGTAGGTGCAGGAGACGGGGAAGGCGTTCTAGAGGAGAGTTGCATGGATCCCCGGGTCTCGTGGGGCTTCTAAAGAAGGGAAGAGGCGTTGACATGGTCTTGGGTTAGTGGACAATTACTGTCTGTGCTTTGTGACGTGGGAAACGTGGCCGTAGGTAGCGTAGTTCATGAAGCTTCAGGAGACGAGTGTTGAGAGTGCCCCACCAAGAAGCTGTTTGCAGACGGGGAGGTTATAGCCAGCTGTGGGGGACAGCGAGGCGAGAGTCGCATGGCCAACACGTGTTCAGGGGCTAGAGTGACGTGATTACTGACTGATTGGACAAATGTCCGGGTGTATATAAGGCCAGATAAGTTGGCCACTTTATAACAATGATTGTGAGCTCGGCCACCTGGTTCATCATGGTACTTCCCTGGAGAACTAAACAGTGTTGTTTACTTGCTCGGGTACCTGACCTATGACCCACATAGGTCAAATAAGGTCACAAGAGGTTAATGTTATTGATTGCCTGATGAGACAATAACAGTAGCTACTGCTGACCTTGAGAGTGATTTACTCACCAATTGAAGTGTTTGTCGTGGCATGTGTGGGACGTGTGTGGGGAATGATGCTGTAAAGTAGATATCCTCCTGTACTTGGTCTTTTTGCTCCTCACTGGAAGGGAATTAAGAATAAAGTTAATTTCTAAATCTCACTTGCATGTAGAATCCTTCAGATTTATTTCAAAATATGTTTAGTTTGGTTTAGTATGTCCTTTTATTGCATTATTTTTGTAAGGATTAAACTTCAGACTGACCCAACTATTACAGTAAATTATCCATATCATTCCTACATCTCAGCTCTCCCTTCGTGATCCGCTCACCCGCCAGTTGTGTGTAGTGATCTGCAGGTATAAACGTATGTGATGACACTGATCTTTGCACCAGCAGCAAGTCCCTCCAAGATCATTGTCTTGGCCTCACTTCATCTGCCTCAGTGATACGCAGGAGTTACAGTTGTGATACAGGATGACCTGAACCCCTGCCTTCAACTCAGCCCCTCAGTTCCAAGATTAATTCATAACACGTTACAACATTTACATTTCTTTCCCTAATTCAACTTCACTGTTTTCACTTAAATCATCTTCAGTGTACACCTCTGCGAATAGGGTTATTGGACTAACATATATACCTGTATGTTCAGGTTTTTCATGTTATGCGATATGTAACATTATCACATAGTTATCAACATGATATCATCATGTCTGACAACTTACCACATAACTTCCAAATGTTTTCTCAGAACAACAATATTAATTCCACCACAACTCAGCTATCGTTGATGTATCTCACCTGTGTAAACAGACCTAACCTTGGGTAATGATGTATGACACGTATATTCTCATCTGTTATCATAGATTTGACAATATTAGATTAGAATGATTATAAAGAGACTTAATATTGGCTCTACCAATTCTGTTATTGTAAACAATGTCAGTAAAGGTGTCTTCTAGATTCACATAACTCGAACAATTACACTTACAGTCGGCTTGCGCTGGGTTATGATCTCAACATGTAACTACTGGGAAGAGGGAACTATCACCAGTTGTGTAGATGTGTTGATGGTACTGACCATAACAGAATAATTAACAAGCATGATAAGCTCGTCATCCAGTTGTTCTGCTCATGGCAGAAGCTGCGACACAGAGTCTGAGAGATTCTGGTGGATTTTCTTTAACATTTTCATGTTGGTGTATTGTCTCTATACTTCACTGTCTTCTGTTATCGTGGAAGGGAGTAGCTGGTGAGGAGGAGCCTCCTCCTGTATCATCTTGTCTCCATCAATATAAATTAAGACTGTAGGATCCTCTTGCTTTCCTTCACCACATCAACTTATCCTTGACCGTGAGGGCGTCTCTTATCTCTCCTCCTCATGTCACACACAGGCAGGTGTCGGATCATAATCTCTCATGAGATAAATCATGTACCTTTCTCGGCTTTATCTCGCGGCCAGTATGGAGCTGGCTGCCCACCTTATACAAAACAAATCACTGGTACAGTATTGCTGTAACTGTCCTTCCTCCACACTACACACTGTGTCAGTGTGTCTCATTACCTCCAGGACTGTGGCAGAACCTGTGTGTTTGGGAGGCTGGGAGTCAGCTGGTGTCAGGGTCTGGCTCAGGTGGTGTTGGAGGCGGGTGGGAGGCAGGTGGGGGAGACTGTGTGTGTGTGTGTGTGTGTGTGTTTATCCTTTCATTTAGCTGTTCGTGCCTGTGAGGAATATGTTCTACATGATGTGTAAAGTTCCACCTCCTAACCTTTCTCTGTTGTCAAACAGCCGTTTGGATATGTAGCTTTTATTCATCAGAGAATGTGGACAACCACCTTCAACATAGCTGCTACATATGTTGGACTTGGGTAGCTGGAAGAATATATGATCTACGTAAATATCTGACTCACTGACTGTCTGCAGCCCAACATTCTGGCTGTGGTCAGATCAACGTATATCGTCAGCAACGGGAGCTGAGCTGACATAAATAAGCATGACTGGCGTGACACGTTGTTCTGTAGAACATTTCTTGTTCTGGTGTTCTTCAGTTCCCGTCGTGATTCCTTGACCAAGATCAATGTGTCTTCCTCAAGTGTTCTTTGGTTCTTCAGTGTTCCTCATGAACAACTTCCTGCCAGGGTTAGACTTCTTATCTTTATTATCTGTTATCTGATGATGGCTACTGAGTCCGTCTGGAGAGGGACTGACTGTAGTGCTCCACTCTACCTCCACCTCTGTCATTGCTGAACCTTCAGCCTTATCAACTGCCAAGGGTATTAAGGTCGTCAGAATCAAGTTATCATCACCAACTGATAAGTCTTCAACAACGTCTTCATGTGTTAAAGATCATTCGAAGTCCACATAGAACTGTCACATAACCTACGTGTCCTTGATCTGTCACCTAACAGGAGTATCTTGCCTGACCTCCTCTTTGCTTGCAAGTTTCCTTGCGTGACTTAGTTCCTTGTGGCTGCTTAACACCACATCACGCGTGACCATCTATAGTCGTCCCATTGTCTTGACCTGTGTGTGCGTGTGTGTATGTGTGTGTATGAGAGAGAGAGAGAGAGAGAGAGAGAGAGAGAGAGAGAGAGAGAGAGAGAGAGAGAGAGAGAGAGAGAGAGAGAGAGACTCCTTACTTGCACAAAGTGAAAGACAAGTTTCTCACACCTACTACCTTGTCTCTCAATCCCTCAAATATATAATTCAAAACCTTTAATCTTCTTTACATCATCTTCACTTCCCTTGTTTCACTGGTCCGCTGCTGCTCCCTTAAGTGGAAGGTGTTTCCAGTTTGCTGTGTCCTCCAAGTGATTGGTTCCTCTCCTCCTCAAAGACCCGCTGAAGCTACACCTTCTGATCCTCTCAAAGTCTTGCAGGTTTTAATCGTGTCTTATTTTCTCCAATAATTGTGTGTGTGTGTGCAGACGTAAGGGGTCTGTCTGTCTCTGTAAACTATGGAAGTATTTATGTACTTATGTATGTGTGAGGTTACTTATTATGTATGTGTGTGGTTACTTATTATGTATGTGTGATTACTTACCATGAATGTGTGTGATCACTGAGTATGTATGTATGTATGTGATTAATTATTTGTACAGTGTGAGGAGAGACATGCATTCGTGGGGCTCCACATTCCTTCAAATTTCTCTACATACGACAAGATATGTCAGTAAGTCATGGGCTAGCCGCGTAGCGCTCGCTTTACGTGTGTTATGTGTGTGATGGAGAGATCATATGGTTCTTGCCTCAACATCAGCAACCCAGCAACGCAGAAAGAAACAGTGACCTAGGTTAGGGAAAGGAATTTGACAGCTGCTGTAGTGCTGGCTTACCCTGCCTACCATGCTTCCTGCGTATGTGTCAGTATGCGTCAGTATATCAGTATGTTTCAGTATGTGTCAGTATGTGCCAGTATATCAGTATGTGTCATGTGTCAGTATGTGTCAGTATGTGTCAGTATGTCAGTATGTGTCAGTGTGTCAGTATGTGTCAGTATGTGTCAGTATGTCAGTATGTGTCAGTATGTCAGTATGTGTCAGTATGTGTCAGTATGTGTCAGTATGTCAGTATGTGTCAGTATGTCAGTGTGAGCAAAAAATCAATCGAAGCAGCTTCTGTTGTGCCAGATGGTATAAGCATTTAGGTTCACCTTACATCTGCTTGGATTGAATATCATCATCAGAGCATCAGACCAGCTCCGGGAGGGGTTGAAACCCTGGCCAGTGACTGTCATTCTGCTAACATCTCACTTCCCTCACGGCCTTGAGATCATCAACACACGTTAAGATATGAGCCAGTCCCTCTGGCAAGTCATGCACATGTGTAACTACCTCTTGTACTGTACGGGGAGGCAGTTCTACACTCGTGGGGCCCCATCTCTTGTACTGTACGGGGAGGCAGTTCTACACTCGTGGGGCCCCATCTCTTGTACTGTACGGGGAGGCAGTTCTACACTCATGGGGCCCCATCTCTTGTACTGTACGGGGAGGCAGTTCTACACTCGTGTGGCCCCATCTCTGGTACTGTACGGGGAGGGAGTTCTACACTGGTGGGGCCCCATCTCTTGTACTGTACGGGGAGGGAGTTCTACACTCGTGGGGCCCCATCTCTTGTACTGTACGGGGAGGGAGTTCCACACTCGTGGGGCCCCATCTTATATCCTCAACTATTATGTAATTTCCTTAACTTCGTCGTGTTGTTTTCATTTAGTGTTACTATGTCCAGTTTGTCCCACCCACATAAACACACACACACACACACACACACACACACACACACACACACACACGGTACACGTACGTGTTTACATGTTCTTTGATAAGTTGTTAACATATCTTCATGTTATGTTTTCTGGCTGTACCGTCCTTCCACGACTGATCACTGTCTACGTCAATAGATCTAGTCTGAAAACTTAGAAGTACTTGTCAGGTCACCCATCACCCTGTGTGTGTGTGTGTGTTTGTGTGTGTGTGTGTGTGTGTGTGTGTTGGGGGGACGTGAGTGTGTGGGGTGCGCGGGACGTTGCTCTGTGAGGCGGCCGTTATTAGAAAGGGGAAGGGACGAACACGAACCAGCGAGTTCCACACTACGAACAGGAACACCACGGTCCATGTGTACACATCCTCTCTCTCTCTCTCTCTCTCTCTCTCTCTCTCTCTCTCTCTCTCTCTCTCTCTCTCTCTCTCTCTCTCTCTCTCTCTCTCCTGGAATGAACAGATTCTTGAGGTACGATCTCCTGCGTGTACATGGATGGATTAGTAATGGAGTGTATCAATAATGTTACCTCGTCATGGATGATATCACGTCTTGTGTTCTGTGGTTGTCTCTTGTAGTGCGATCTACTCCTTCGCAAAACCTTGTATGTTTACTTGAGGAGGACCAAGGCCTTCTTGCATGTGCTATCCATGATACACACACACACACACACACACACACACACACACACACCAGGAGCCACTGTTAGTGATACATATGATAACGTAACACGTTACTTGACATCACATGTTACTAAGCGTCGTACACACTGGTCCTCCCGACTCCGTCTACCCATCACCTGGTCCTCATCCCAGAGTTCAGCATGAACCTACTACACTCATCCCGCCACCATCATCTCCTGCCATTTGAGATCCCTCGTCCCTGAGTTGTAGATCGCCACAAAAGCCGCATCGAACCCAGGGGAGTTCGAACACCCTTTCTACAAGCAACCCATCACAACCATTGTGATGATCATCAGTAAGTTGTGCACTGTATCACAACGTCCAATTCTGTGATTGTTTAAAGACAGTCTGTTGAATACCATTCCCCTTCACATTTTCACAACTTATGTCTGTTGTTGCTTGTGATGTTTCTATACTTTAAAATCTTTAAATACAAGTGGGGATAGGTGCAAAGAAGACTTCCTACGTATTTCCTGCGTGTCGTAAAAGGCGACTAAAAGGGGAGGGAGCGGGAGGCTTGAAATGCACCCATCCAGTTTTTACTTTTCCAAAAGAAGGAACAAAGAAGTGGGCCAAGTGAGGATTTTTCCTGCAGGGTGCAGTCCTCTGTTCTGGACGCTACCTCGCTAACTCGGGAAATGGCGAATATATAATATATATCCCTTCCCTCATGACCTTGACATCATCTGCAAACGTATTCAGGTGTGAGTCAGTCGTACTGACAAGTGATTTACATAGAAGAACATGAGCAGTATCTCCACCACCGACCCAGGTTTCACCTCAGCTCAGCGTCTGTACGTATGTCTTGTGGTGCTCTCACTCACTATACGTATACTAGCCTGCTATACGATGGCATACATATATAACCTGGAATGTCATCACCTTTGACGTATAAGAATAATATAAATGATATATGAAATATATTTTAACTATAGATATGAGTATCATTACCCGCATTCCGCTGACGTATGAGTAAAACGATGCGAGATATTGACGCAATCTACAGACGCGCATGAATTAGCAAGAAATGTGTTAGAAAAGACGTAAAGACGTAGTTACGTAGTTTAATACTTATAGACGAATGGAACAGACTGGTGTGAGAAGGTAGATGTGGACGGCATGTGTATAAATTTGAAAGCTGTGCGAAAAGGACATATATAGTTCAAGAGATGTGAGTCCCCAGCGTATTGAACACCCTCCCCATACACCGTGTATTTAAGTAATTACATTTTCACACACTAACACATTCCCAAAATAGATGTAATCAATACCTACAACCCCTTTAACGTATATGGGAAAGGGGAAGAGACACACGTACGAGTGCATACACACAGCGAGTGTTTAGCTGTGTGTGTCCGTGAATTAAGGGCCGGCGTGTCGTTGTAGCGGGTGGCGCTTGGCGATGGTGGCGGCGGCGGCGGTGGCTGCCTGGCGTGTGACGATCGGTCGGTGGTCGGGGGCAGGCAGTGTTGACTAGGCAGTGACGGAGGGAGGAAGTACTGCTCCGCTCTCTGAACTCTCTACTCGTTCCTCTCTGTAACCACTTTCGTGCTCCATTGCTGTATGTAGGGGTTGTAGGGAGCTGGTGATATCCTTCAGGGCTGCGCAGTTAATGCTTGCAGCCGAGTGATATGTGAAGAAGCTGTGCTTGTCTTTGTTTGCGGAAGATGTGTGCTTTTTCGGAAACTCATATTTTCTTTTGACATTTCTGACGAGGATTAGTCATGGAGAGGATGCTATTCTGACACTGGACTGAGGTATTCATAGAACCTGACGAAAGAAAAGGTATTGAGAATCAGAAATAACGAAGTGATCTTTTGCTTTTTCAGTAATAACTTTGAAAGGTGAATGAATCTTCTTTCCTTTCATAGTATCCCATCCTTGAGGATCCAAGTGAATGTTTCGAGCAAGTGATATTGACCAGTGATACCATACGACACATCTCCCCGCCTAACTTCTTACTAAGATCAACATCAGTTTTATCCAGGCAGTCTCCTGCTTCTCCCGCGCAGCTTTAAGGTAAGAAAAGACTACGTATTCAGGCCAACCACAGGTCTTCCGAGCATTCCAGGTTCCTCATCCCTGGGATAAGGATCATAACTTACCAGTTGGTTTTTCTTCGTCATATCTTTCGTTTCGTTCCACGTAGGTTTACTCTCGGCATTATGTGTGCACTGTTATTTGTTCTGTCGTATTTTATGTTGGATTTCATAGCGCTTTTAGCGTTCCTATGCTTCCTTGAAGGCTCCACTAAGTTCCAGATTTTATTGCTCTGCTGTGTGTACCCTTGTAACGAAGATGAAAGCTTTCCTTTCAGTGTGTGTTATTTTGTTTCTTTCAGTGATATTAGCTGCAGCACAAACTCAAAACACTAAACCTTAGTCTGAGGCTATATTGCTTCCATCAACAAACAAGAAAGCCTCTGTGAATGTCTGTAAAGCAGACTCCTATATTTTTATACGTTTCCCTCTATGATTGTGTCTGCCAGAGCTTTGCCAAGTAAGAAGACACTTTTAGTCAGTCGTGTTTTAGCGAATTGGATTATTCTCTTTTATTTCCTAGTTCTGTTGAAGTGACATATATTTCTGAATGGATTAAGAAGCATGCAGGGATTGAAGGTGTGTTTTCTTCTGTAGGAGGATGTCATGTGTGCCTCGAAGGGAATTATGAAAGTTGAACTATGTAAGACTGTTGCCTGTATGTATCTTTATGTAAGGTGGAGCGTTTGTGTAACAAAACCTCTCGATAGATATTTATATGGATGTGCTGAAGGTATTAACATATTAGTGAAAGGTGTTTATCGTGTCCTTGCTTGAGTATGTTCGTCAAGGGAGTCTTTGTGGATTTGCTTGTCTTTGGTTGAGTGAGAGCCAGCCATTCTTACTATTCTGTAAAGCTCAGACAGTGTTATTCATCAGCATATATATATATATGTGTGTGTGTGTATGTGTGTGTGTGTGTGTGTGTGTGTTTACCATATATGTTTACAGAAAGGGAGTTGCTGGTACGTTTCTCAGACCAGCATGTACGAGAGGTAACTTTTCCCCAGCAGTGTGTAACACCATCTCTGACTGAGGGTTACAAGTTTATTGTTGAGTCTCGTGTTTCATGGGTTGGGAGAGCCTAGACTGCCCTCTGGGACTTAATTGATGTGCTCACTGTTTCTGGTGGATGATGAATATACCTGGTGCACTGAGAGCGGACGATTGTTGTACTTGCCTTTTGGGTACGAATGACATGTTCACTTTACTTACACTCACTCGATGTTTGGCTAGACTAACCTGCATGGCGGTCATGCATATAACACGCGACTGACATTTCCACGTGCCAATACAGGTCCGGTTGTTGTTGTTGTTGTTATTGTTGTTGGCCTGAGGTGTTCGTTATGCTTCACACAAAGTCTCTCAGTATTTCCTGTATACATACGTAGAGCTGATGGGTTTCCATCGTTGCACAGATACTGTTGATCACCTTACGTCCACGCAACAGACACACCTGTATGAGTTGATTGCATCTCTGCGTGACACTGGATGGTATACCAGAACACCTGCCTTACGACGAGAGCAGACACAGAAGCCAGGACACGGCTAAGCTTTCGCCTTCCTGTACCGTGTCATTGGCACAACGCAACTACTCTCGGAAACCAATGTTATGCCAACATTAACCAGGCGTAACTGAACACAGTATACCACTAACTACACATGTGGCATACACACTTGCTATCGAATTCAGGACGTACCCATGTGGGTGTAGTGGCTCTGTGTACACATGAGTGTAGGAACGTAGCTGGGTAATGTTGCCTTGTAGGGTCCTCTTGCCTACACTAAGGTTGCTTAGCTAAATGAAGTAGCTTTAAACCGCTCTTCATGCCCGGAAGGATGCATCTCCCTTAGGATGTTTAAATCTACCTGAATTGTGTCTATTTATAAGATCTATCCTCTTACATAAGTGAATCTGCCTATTTGGAATATAGAATCCTCCAGGGGAAATATATTTTTACGTGGGTAAATACCGAGTTAAGTGAGGTGTACCTGCTTATGTGGGTTGTATCTGCCTATGTAGGGTACACTAGCAGACACCGTACCTGCCAACATGTAGCACTTGTACCCTCATGATGTAGATGATGTGTACCGCCCGCTGTAGGGAGGAAGTACTAGTATACCAGGGTTGACCTCCCTAAGTGGGTTATGGAGACTCATGTGGGTAACATGATGTACACCTTCCTACTGAAATATTGTTTGTCTTTAATGGATATTGTATGAGCTTACTACGATAGCTCTCCTAACATGGTACAGAGGTTTATATAGAGAATGAATACCCTGTAGTATACCTTCCTTAATGCAGTGTAGCACTCGATATATGTATACTAGGTGTATCCCTAGTCTACCTGTATGTCCTGAGAAGTATAGCTCACTACACCATGACTCTGTTCTTAGTTTACGTAACGATATGGACCAGACATAACCAAAGATGTATAGTGTATACTGATCGTAAGTAAACAGAGTATATGACTCAGTGGTATACCAGCCATAACATAACTGCTTCTAGCTCTTATAAACCTTTGCCAGTCTACTGTTTATAGCGAATATGATAGCATATTTAAACTGTTATAGAGTATGAGAAAAATATCCTAACATGGAGTAATCACATGTACAGAATGTAAAGCTGTCCCTTGGGAGGTGGTCTATATGCAAATAGTAACAAGTATTTTGAGTAGACTTTTATATGGGCCACGTACTGGTATGTATACCGCATACTTACCTACACATGATACGTCTTCATGTAGATAGTGTTCCCTTCCATAAATGTATACACTCACCCGAGGTGACCCTGTCTCGCTGTGTATACTTTCACATCATTTCATATTCGCCACCAACTTTATCTATGCTGAGTGTGTATAGCTATGAACTTTATCTATGCTGAGTGTGTATAGCTATGAACTTTATCTATGCTGAGTGTGTATAGCTATGAACTTTATCTATGCTGAGTGTGTATAGCTATGAACTTTATCTATGCTGAGTGTGTATAGCTATGTGGTGTATGTTTGCCCCGACTCCTCCATACACCTGCTTGTGTATAGTAACATTTGCTTGACGTATACCGACTCTCCTTGATGATCGGTTGGCTAGTATGCTGATGGATAGGTTAGCATTGCTGACCGTAGCGTGTGTAGTGTGTAGTGCTGTAGTAGGTGTGCAGTGTGTAGTGCTCCTCTGAAGTAGAGAGTGTCACCTCGGGAGTACTTGATCAAACAGCCTGTTTGATCCTGCTGATGTGATTCTTGTCAGACGCACAGCAGGCGTGCACTGTTACCTTTCTGAAGAAGTCTCGTGGGTCGCACGAAGATGTCCCGAACATCAGGTGGTAAGTAGCTTTCCAGACCTTTAAAACAATGGCCTGGGTTCGATCCCCGAGTCAGGCGGACGGCGTGCGGTCTACCCAGCCGTTCATCCTGCCTCTGGTTGGTGGATGTAAGTGGACATCAACCTGGGCTGAGGTAAAGCACCACAACTGTGACAGACCCAGCCACCTGACAGCTGGTAACTCTGCTCCAGATTCCCCAGGGGCGTCTATGTCTGGGGTCATGACCCTCACTGACTGGCCTCATGATCCTACCAGGGGCGTCCATGTCTGGGGTCATGACCCTCACTGACTGGTCTCATGATCCTACCAGGTCATGACCCTCACTGACTGGCCTCATGATCCTACCAGGGGTGTCCGCGTCTGGGGTCATGACCCTCACTGACTGGCCTCATAACCCTACCAGGGGTGTCCATGTCTGGGGTCATGACCCTCACTGACTGGCCTCATGATCCTACCAGGGGTGTCCATGTCTGGGGTCTTGACCCTCACTGACTGGCCTCATGACCCTACCAGGGGCGTCCATGTCTGGGGTCATGACCCTCACTGACTGGCCTCATGATCCTACCAGGGGCGTCCATGTCTGGGGTCATGACCCTCACTGACTGGCCTCATGATCCTACCAGGGGCGTCCATGTCTGGGGTCATGACCCTCACTGACTGGCCTCATGATCCTACCAGGGGCGTCCATGTCTGGGGTCATGACCCTCACTGACCGGCCTCATGACCCTACCAGGGGTGTCCATGTCTGGGGTCATGACCCTCACTGACTGGCCTCATGACCCTACCAGGGGTGTCCATGTCTGGGGTCATGACCCTCACTGACTGGCCTCATGATCCTACCAGGGGCGTCCATGGCCTTCACTAACAGGCCCAGAAAATGTCGTAGGAACTCTTTGTTGAAGGAACAGACAGAACAGATGGAGCCTCTGATAATTTCGTTATCGTCAGTTATATCGCTCCTGTACGTGCTATGTAAAACCCCCCCTCCCCCCTCAACCTTAAACACACACACACACACACCATGCAAGCCACTTCTTAGCCATCCAGCAACCTCGAAGCACAAATAAAAAGCTCATCCCACCTCACTTCACCAACCGGGACTCACCAGTCCTCCCACCCACCCCACCCCAAGCAAACACCACATTGACGAACCATAATCGCACTATACTGACCCGATATACGCTAAACAACTCCCACCTGATCCAGACCTACGTACACTCGTCCGAAACTACACGCCCCAGACGCACACACATTACACACGTCGATTCAGCCAGTCAGTGGACCCCTCGTGTCTAGGATGCGACCTCTACACTCTACTCCTCAACTGGCTTACACTCGCCCCACTAACTCATGCACACCATTATCACATCATGGCGTAATCCTGTCCGGTAGACATGGTTGACTTCGTGGGCGTTGCAATAGCGACATAAAAGAGAGGGTTGGCACAGGAGTAATTAATTAATCCTCAGTTAGTTATTCCGTAGTTGATTATTCAGGTTGTCTGTGGTTTGTGACCAGATACTCCATTATAGCTGCAAGTTTGGGAACAATCCCGACCCCCCAACTCCTCCCTTCCCTCGCCACATCCCAAGTGTGTATATTATGATGTCTGTCTCGCGTCACCGACCTGATCAGTACAGTTTACCGTCTCAGATCCTACATGGACAGCTGATATAGTCAACTGTTTGTTGTTAAGTACAATCGAATTCCAGTTTATATTATGTACTCGCCACTAAGAAGTAATCATGTACATATTATACAGTTTACTTGTACTTACAGAAGTACATCCATCTTTGTATAGAACGTGGTACACTACACACGGTACACTGGATGTTGTGCAACACTCTACAAGATACACTCAACACAGGACGAGGTATACCTTCCTGCACGATGTATATACTTGTGTTTATGGTGTATACCTCATTTGGATGGAACTTTGTGTCGTAAAGGTTTCTGTATGTGCTGATGTATGCTGGTTATACAAGCAGCAGCTTTGGCAGCCAACCACTATTAAGAAATACCTCTCTCTCTCTCTCTCTCTCTCTCTCTCTCTCTCTCTCTCTCTCTCTCTCTCTCTCTCTCTCTCTCTCTCTCTCTCATCAATCTTCAACGTGAAAGTACTTGGTTCTCTTTCAACCTGAAACCTGTTCTGACACAATCAGATCTTAAACCCTCGCGTAGATGTGACAGAGGGAAAATATGAATGACATGACCAAGTCTGTGAGCAGTACAGAAGCCGCCTTGTAGAGTGTCACACAAGGAGGGGATGATGGTGGTGTGTAGAGAAGCGGAGATCTGAAAGTTCCTAATTTGCACGTTTGAATACGAGGCTGTATCTCATCAAGTCCTGAAGGAGAACTTAACCAGAATGCTGATAACGTGGTTGAGACACTAACATCTCTAGCTTTGTGTCGGCAAGGGAACTCCAGTTTCCACTTCCAGTTTCTTGGTTCTTGGGGGAGTAATTGCTATAAGATGAACGTATTCCAGGCTGGCTTTGATGTAGGAGGGAGGCCGAGCAGTGAGAACCCTGGACCCACACGGGAGACCTTCCACTTTCCAGCAGTCGAAGCTCCTGGTCTGATCTTATCGTTAACGAAGTAGATCAGCGATTTTTAAGACCGGAGGTAGAGAGGTTCACGGTGATGGTAACTCGTGTCTGGAATTTTATATTTGGCTCAAGTTTAAGTTGGTAATTTCCCTTTCAGGTGGCCACTAGTATTGAAGATGTCTGCGACCCACATGTTCTTCTGTGACCTCATTTTTCTTTCTGATATTCAGTATATTGATCGCTGAATGACGACTAAGAATATTTAAGGAAATTTTTGAGTATTTTTTTCGTCTAGCAAAATCTTACTGAAGTATATTACATATGTATAGCAAGAGAGAGATCCGATGGTATATGACTTTAGTAATTTTCTCAAGGTTTAAAGAGAACTAAATGCATCACCAGTATAAGAAGTGAGGAACGACATGATTATAAGATGTTGAAAGAAGCTTCTGTGTTGTATGTAGTAAGTTGTAGGTTGTAGACAGCAGCCTGCTGGGGTAGTACACCTCTCCTGACTGGAGAGTGTTGAAGTGATGGCCAGAACCATCTTGTCAGGAATGCTGATCATGGTTTCTTCTCTGTCCTGAAGACTAAACAGCTGGGCTGAGCCAAACATCTGCCAGCCTGCACCCTACGCGTACCTCCTCATCTGTCCTCCAGTGTTCTGTCTCAATGTGATTCACGAAATTCAAAGTCATTCAGGATGAAAGGGGGATGGCGGGGGGTGAAGGGGACTTCTTTTCACCACATATTTATCGTCTTTTCCTCTCC
The DNA here is from genome assembly GCF_036320965.1 of Panulirus ornatus. Taxonomy (NCBI): domain Eukaryota; kingdom Metazoa; phylum Arthropoda; class Malacostraca; order Decapoda; family Palinuridae; genus Panulirus; species Panulirus ornatus. The sequence goes on from NC_092270.1 coordinate 22,382,008, forward strand.
TTTTCTCTCGCTCCAGTATAAGGGATCAGGGGGATTAGTGTGGAGGTGAATAGTTACCAGTATAAGGGATTAGGGGAGGTGGTGTGGAGGAGAAAGGTCACCAGTATAAGGGATCACGGGAGGTAGTATGGAGCAGAAGGTCACCAGTATAAGGGATCAGGGGAGGTAGTGTTGGGGGGGTGGAGGTCACCAGTATAAGGGATCAGGAGGAGGTAGTGTGGGGGGAGGTCACCAGTATAAGGGATCAGGGGGAGGTAGTGTGGGGGGGAGGTCACCAGTATAAGGGATCAGGGGGAGGTAGTGTGGGGGGGGAGGTCACCAGTATAAGGGATCAGGGGGAGGTAGTGTGGGGGGAGGTCACCAGTATAAGGGATCAGGGGGAGGTAGTGTGGGGGGGAGGTCACCAGTATAAGGGATCAGGGGGAGGTAGTGTAGGGGGAGAGGTCACCAGTATAAGGGATCAGGGGGAGGTAGTGTGGGGGGGGAGGTCACCAGTATAAGGGATCAGGGGGAGGTAGTGTTGGGGGGAGGTCACCAGTATAAGGGATCAGGGGGAGGTAGTGTTGGGGGGGTGGAGGTCACCAGTATAAGGGATCAGGGGGAGGTAGTGTGGGGGGGAGGTCACCAGTATAAGGGATCAGGTAGGAGTAGTAGTGTGGAGGGGGAAGGTCGACTTTCATCTTGTTGCCTTCATATTATTGTGTTTCACTTGAGTCAGTCAGTCATGTACTGTCCTGTAGCCTTCAACTTAGAGGAAAAATAAGGGCAAGTTATTATTTAGTTGCTTTATTCCATTATTTAGTTGCTTTATTCCATCATTTTATTGATTATTCCATCATTTATTGCTTTACTGACCGAGATGTTCTCCTTTCCCCGCAGGTGGGTGGGTGCGTCTGGCTCTGTCTTCCAACTAATTCCTCAGAGTTTACGCCTGGCATCGCTCAGTGCACGTGAGCAGCAGATGGTATGAGTGCAGGATGAAGTGTGATCTACAACGGTGGAAAGTACTTACCTGGAGGCAGCAGAGAGTTACTGATACACATAAGATATTTATCTGTGTTGCCACACAGGCACTTGAGGTGTATTTCGTATTGAAGTCCGATTCATTTTTGATGAACTTGAGACAATTTGACTAAATATTGGGGAAACAGATGGTGTTAGTATTAGTCAGGATGGAAATGATTTCGTGTATTATGATTCCTCCATTCCTTCGTCAGATCCATCATTTGGTCATCGTTTCCAGCGTCTTAACAGAACAGCTTCATAATTTGTGGGGAGATTGTCATGCCCACATGTCTGGGACATGAGCAGGATTCTGTTGTCATGATCTGTCTCCAGTTTTCTGTATCGTCCTACACATCATCATCATCAGAGGTCGCTGTTGTAACGCTTCTGTACCTGGTCATCATCAACGACACATAGCAACACTGTCATTAGTTCATCTTGCTATTGTTCAGTAACAGAACTTCTCTCTATAAGAAGCTCTCTTCGTCTCGTTGATCCTTAACAAAGATCGTCAGCTGTTCGCACATCTCTGAAATGTTTGGCTTAACCAACGAATCATTTCATATTCCTTTTAGGATAGATATGATTTCATGTTTATTGACTGCTACCCCAGTCTTATAAAAGTCTATTATTCATTCCACCAAATATTTATTTGATTCTAGTGAAAAAAAATTGTAATTTTCCTGCAGTTGTGATTAGACATTATTCAAATCTGTTTATATTTCTCAAAGCTGAGAGATTAAATATCGTTCTAGATCAGAGCTGTAGAAGAGGATGTTGGATGTCAACACCACAAGACGCTCCGCCATAACACACAAGTCAACCCGTAAGAAATGATGTCAAGAGACAGCTGGTGCTCCAGCCACTAAGACGCATCCCAAGAGAAATTCTTCAAGACAAGAGAACATCATTAGTTTCCAAGACCTGAGAGAAAATGGTCTTAGACCTCGAGAATAGAGATGGTATGGAGAAAAGGTTTTGAAAAGCAATAAAACACCTAAAGCGGAGCTCTAAATGGCCTGACCCATATAAGGCGAATGGTCTCCATATGTGTTGAAGAAGTATCTAGATACGCTTGAGTTCCCTCTTGAAATGTCGCTTGAGGAAGGTATTAATGCCAGGGGAGTGGAAGAAGGTATATGTTGTACCCGTCTTTAAGAGAGGAGACCAGAAAGTTACACTAAATTATAGATCAGTCTTTGGTGGTTTTGCTCCGTTAAACGCATTTAAAAGATAATCTGAGAGAAAAGATATCTGCTTGCGAGGGAGAAATTACCTATATGAGAGACAGATGGACTCAGAGAAAGGAAGTCGTGTGTAACAAATCCCGTAGACGTGTATGAGAGAATGAGCCAGTCAGAGGAAAGGTCGGTGGATGATGTGCTCCTGGACTGCTGGAAAGCATATGACACAACAGAGCAGGAAGTGGTAAGGAAGCTGGATCTACCTGCACGAATAACAAGACTTCGATGATTGATGGAAGACAACAAAGGAAGTATGTCAGAGAAGCCATCTTAGGATGAGTTGGGGTGAGCAGTGGCGTGCCACATGGCTACGTCCTGGGACCATTGCTCTTCTTGATCTATGTAAAGGACTTATCAGAAGGTCTGGTCTCGCTCTTCGATGTGCTCGCGGATGATGTTAAGTCATGAGGGAAGTGGAGAGCAGTGAGGAACGCCGCAACTTACAAAGGAACGTAGACAAACTCCAAAGCTGATCAGATACATGTTTGATGAGATCCAGTCTGAGTTGATGCAAACTAATGAGGATGAGACACAGTGAAAGAAGACTTCAACACGAATAGTACTGAGCAGGGAATAAGCTGGAGGACCTCATGTGTGAGAGGAACTTGAGAAGCAACACTGTCTAACCTGACCTGTCCCTGTGAGGGAGACGTACCGTCCATCTACAGCATCTGTTAGTTAGGGTCAAACCAAGAGTGTGAGGTCAACCATGATGTAAACAAATGTTTTTATTTTTTTGGTGTGAAAGAATGGAATAAAGTGAGCGATAATATTATGCATGTTGACAGCATGCAGGACCTCCGTGATGAAGCGATTAGCGTTGTTGACCATGACGCATTCGCCGGCAGTCCAGGGTTCTAACCTTATTCGTAGTATTCTGTCCACAGTCCACCCAGCTGTTCATCCTCAGCTGTTTCAGCTGATATGAAAAGATAGATATTAAAAAAGTATGATAGTAGAGAAAGGTAATGATTAGGCCCCTCAAGTGAAGCAATCTCTTCCCGTACGGTATGAATAGGTAATCACACACACACACACACACACACACACACACACACACACACACACACATCATAATATGTATATAACTACACCTGAACCAGGGTATGTGAGGCAGCAGTGGGAACCACGAAAAGGTGTGTGGGGCCTGGTTCTGGACAAGGAGCTGTGGTTTCGGTGCATTACACATGACAGCTAGATAATGGATGTGAACGAATGTGGCGTTTTCTTCGTCCGTGCTTGGCACTACCTCGCTTGCTCATTATCGCAGCTCCCACGACCTGGGGTGGAACCAGGCGCTGGTGTAGTGTGTCCTCCCCAGCCTGGACCCCGGCTGTCTGGGGAGGAGGGTGGGGAAGTTTTGTCCCCCAGGCAAGGCTTGTCGTCCTGCTACACTCAGCAACAATTATCTCGCGTCTCTCAACAGCTGTGAATGAAGGACCTATTCCCCACATGTTGCAGGACTGTTGAACCCTCTCAAGAAAGTCTCACATACGAAATGGATTGATATATTTAGCATTTGAAATGTTGTGGTCTGAAATATTGGCCATTACAGTAGCTATGTAGCGATGATCACTGATTTGTGTAGAGGTTCAGAGGAATTGTTTGGTGAACCCAAAGCCAAAACAGATTCCACGAGTAACGAAGGACATAGACTCACGATGTAAATTCTTTAAAAGCCCCAACTCCAGTTCAGGGAACCACAGAAAACGAGAACATAAATACAGGTAGAAGTACAGTGGAAGCTGGTCTTACAGGTGCTGTAGCGAGTGTAATGTTGTTGGTGTGGTGGAGGGCAAGTGGGAACAAAGCTCTTCCCCAACACACTAGAGGAAGCCACACATCGTAACACTACCAACACCACATCACAAACTGGAACTAAGAATTCAGCAGTATGTCTGGACAACATTAGAACCTTCTGCTTTCCTTCATCTTCATGTTAAAGAAACAGAGTATTGTTGATTTTGAAGTCTAAATTAGGGTTTCAGTGTAAGAAAGGACCACAAGTTATACTACAGAATCGAGAGTAGTTATCACACTGAGTCAGTGATGGTAACAAGGCCTTTGAAGTCATACCAAGTTGAGAAAAGAGCCAGGAACTGTGTCAGGATGGAACTTGTAGAACAAGTTGCATGACAAGTGAACTACTTGCAGTACACAAAGTTTGGATACTTCTCAAGTTATCTAGAGCAAAGTTAGACTTGTTGTCAAGTATCTGGGCTTAAACATTATTATGGATGAAAGGCCTATATAAATACCTTCAAACAAATATTTGGAATTATCCAAGAATTTACTGATTTAGGGGCTGGTCGATAAATTGGGTATCTGACGTGTATATATGTATATGTATGTATACGTTGAAATGTGTAGGTATGTATTTGTGCGTGTGTGGGCGTTTGTGTATATGCATGTGTATGTGGGTGGGTTGGGCCATTCTTTCGTCTGTTTCCTTGCGATACCTCGCTAACGCAGGAGACCGACAAAGTATAATAGATGAAATAATATATATATATATATATATATATATATATATATATATATATATATATATATATTGGAAAGGATCACAATTTTGCGCGTGATCAAGATATTCCTGAGTCCACGGGGAAAATGAGACACGAGGAGTTCCCAAGTGCACTTTCGTGTAATATTCACATCATCAGGGGAGACACAAGAGAGAAATATAAGTCAGTTGATATACATCGAAGAGACGAAGGTAGGACGCCATTTTCCCCTTGGACTCATAGGAATATATATATATATATATATATATATATATATATATATATATATATATATATATATATATATATATATCTTGATTCACGATTTCGTGATGATAGATGGATCGTTTAGTGTCCACTTTCATGCCTGTTGTATTCAAGTTCTTCATGGATGATTATCATCAAGGCATCATCTGCAGATAGAACCAGATCATAGCTTGCTTAGGAGAGGTTTCGTCGTTTCAAGTCAAGAAAGATTCCACGTGAAGACGTACGGAGCTGAACACTGGCTTGGCCGGGTGCTGGGCTCCTGTGTTCGTTGCGGAGCCACGTTGTGCTAGGGAGGCAATGGAAAGGAAAGATAGGTGTGTTCGTGTCCTTGGTCGACTATCTGAACTGGAAACCAGAGTTATTAAGGATCCGCAAGCCGTATATACTGACAGTTCCAGGTAGAATTAGGGTGGTTGTAGTAGTAAGGCTGCAGAAAGTTGTGTTTTGTAATGTTGTTTGGGTTGTGTACTTCGGTTTTCTGCGCTTATGTCAACGTATGATTTCTGGCCGGCGAGGTACTGTGGCTTCCACTTGGCAACCTCAGGAGAGAAGACATGTTGATGACGTCACCCTTAACGTTCGTTGTAGGTTGTCCGACGGAACGATTCACTAATGAAGGCATATCGCCCTTACGTTCGGCTACACTTGCATCAAAAATGATGGATATACTTATAATGACCATGAAGAGTGGCAGGGAGGTGGAGAGCTATCTTGATCCACCATGGAGAGTAGCAGGGAGGTGGAGAGCTATCTTGATCCACCATGGAGAGTAGCAGGGAGGTGGAGAGCTATCTTGATCCTGAGCGCTTGTGGTTCGAGCGGGTGTCGAGGGCTGAGTGTGGCCCAAATGGCAAGTCTGGTGTTCCTGTGTTGGGTCGTGAAGGCCCAGACACCAGTCTTCTACATACCAGGTGTGGCTTAATCTGGTGTATCTGGCATTCTTCAGTCTCTCCCTACATGACCGTCCAGTAGTACATCAAAACAAAGGCCACAGACAAACTAAATGCTCTCTGAACACGGCTGATACCAGATGTAGACAAGATAAAGAATCCTTGACTACCCTCCATCAAGAATTCATCCGCTGTGTTCGGAACAAGGACTCGCCACCCTGGCCATCCACCTTGTCAGAGACAAACATAAAACTACACGGAAGACAGAGCTCAGATCACCGTCTGCCTAGCAGCAACACATATGCAGAGTCTGCACAACGAAACGAAATACTCCCAGTAAAATTTCACTTAAATATGCTTGGCACAAAGTCCCTTGTAACAGCAGTAGACCCTTGTCGTCTAAACCCCTCTGTAACCAGTCATCGATCCCAAACTGAAACGGAAGCTTCCTCATCCTCAGCAATCCTGCTACCTATTCTTACTGAGCTCCTCCCGCCGCCGACAAACACAATATTGACAAAACACGTACAGAAGAAACTGCATGATTTACTCATCCACTCATTAACTGTCATGTACAATGTACCAAAACCAGATCCTCAATCTCCAGCCAAGCCAGACAGACATTTATGTCATTCCCCGTGACCGCTTCATATGTCCTGATACCCATTTTCGCCCGTCCAGATAACGACCTCTTATTCATTACATTCTTCAATACTCCCAGAACCCTCGCCCACCCTATGACTCCCTTCCGCTTCCATGGTTCCTTTGTCGCCATGTCCACTTCCAAGTATATAAAACTCTTCATTTCGTCCAATTTCTCAACGTTCAAACTCACACCCTCTACCTTGCTAAAGTTAATAAAGTTGCATTTATTCATATTCACTCTCGACTTCATCTTCTCACACACTCTTCCAATATCAGTCACCAGTTTCCGCAGTTTTTTATGCGAATCTGTCGCAAGTGTTGTATCATCAGCAAACAATAAATGACTCTCTTCCCTGGCCCACTCTTTCCCTACAACCTGCATACTCGCCCCTCTCTCCAAAACTCTTGCATTTACCTCCCTCGCCACCCCATCCATAAACAAATTAAACAGCCATGGTGGCATTGCACACACTTACAGCAAACCAACATTCACTGGGAACCATTCACTTTCCTCTCTTCCTACACGTACACATGCCTTACATCCTTGATAAAAACTTTTCACTGCTTCTGGCAACTTACCTCCCACACCATATAATCTTAATACCTTCCACAAAGTATCTCTATCATCTTTATCATATGCCTTCTCCAGATCCATAAGTGCTACATACAGATCTATTTGCTTACGTATTTCTCACACACTCTTTAAAGGAAACACATGTACACATCATCGAATCCTTATTAACATGAAACCAGTCTGTTCCTCCCCAATCTGATGCTCTGTGCGTGCTTTCATCCTCTCAATCACTACTCTCCCATACAACTTACCAGGTATACGCATTTACGTTTACATCTCTAGTTTCAAATATCACCTTTATCCCCTATGTCTTTATGCAGTGACACCATACATGCATTCCGCCAATCATCAGACACTTCACTATGGTTCATACAGACATTGAAAAATCCTAACAAACCATTCGACATCACACTCAACATTTTTCTCAAGAAATTCAGTTGCAAAACATCCACTCCAACATGCGCGGGATGAAGCGAATTGGAGCGATGTGGTGTACAGGGATCGACGTCTTTTTTAATGGACAACCAGGTTAGGTGAAGCAGCCGGGAGAACCCATGTTCAGGTCTGTGGGGTCCTGGTTGTATGCAGGTGTTTGTGGTACAATGCATTACACATGACAGATAGAGACGATGTGATCGGATGCATCCTTTCTTCGTCAGTTGCTGTCGCTACTTCGCTAACGCAGGAAACGGCGAACTATGGGAAAAAGATTATATATATATATATATATATATATATATATATATATATATATATATATATATATATATATATATATATATATATATATATAATTATATGGGAGGGTATTGATTGAGAGGGTGAAGGCATGTACAGAGCATCAGATTGGGGAAGAGCAGTGTGGTTTCAGAAGTGGTAGAGGATGTGTGGATCAGGTGTTTGCTTTGAAGAATGTATGTGAGAAATACTTAGAAAAGCAAATGGATTTGTATGTAGCATTTATGGATCTGGAGAAGGCATATGATAGAGTTGATAGAGATGCTCTGTGGAAGGTATTAAGAATATATGGTGTGGGAGGAAAGTTGTTAGAAGCAGTGAAAAGTTTTTATCGAGGATGTAAGGCATGTGTACGTGTAGGAAGAGAGGAAAGTGATTGGTTCTCAGTGAATGTAGGTTTGCGGCAGGGGTGTGTGATGTCTCCATGGTTGTTTAATTTGTTTATGGATGGGGTTGTTAGGGAGGTAAATGCAAGAGTTTTGGAAAGAGGGGCAAGTATGAAGTCTGTTGGGGATGAGAGAGCTTGGGAAGTGAGTCAGTTGTTGTTCGCTGATGATACAGCGCTGGTGGCTGATTCATGTGAGAAACTGCAGAAGCTGGTGACTGAGTTTGGTAAAGTGTGTGGAAGAAGAAAGTTAAGAGTAAATGTGAATAAGAGCAAGGTTATTAGGTACAGTAGGGTTGAGGGTCAAATCAATTGGGAGGTGAGTTTGAATGGAGAAAAACTGGAGGAAGTGAAGTGTTTTAGATATCTGGGAGTGGATCTGGCAGCGGATGGAACCATGGAAGCGGAAGTGGATCATAGGGTGGGGGAGGGGGCGAAAATTCTGGGGGCCTTGAAGAATGTGTGGAAGTCGAGAACATTATCTCGGGAAGCAAAAATGGGTATGTTTGAAGGAATAGTGGTTCCAACAATGTTGTATGGTTGCGAGGCGTGGGCTATGGATAGAGTTGTGCGCAGGAGGATGGATGTGCTGGAAATGAGATGTTTGAGAACAATGTGTGGTGTGAGGTGGTTTGATCGAGTGAGTAACGTAAGGGTAAGAGAGATGTGTGGAAATAAAGAGAGCGTGGTTGAAAGAGCAGAAGAGGGTGTTTTGAAGTGGTTTGGGCACATGGAGAGGATGAGTGAGGAAAGATTGACCAAGAGGATATATGTGTCGGAGGTGGAGGGAGCAAGGAGAAGAGGGAGACCAAATTGGAGGTGGAAAGATGGAGTGAAAAAGATTTTGTGTGATCGGGGCCTGAACATGCAGGAGGGTGAAAGGAGGGCAAGGAATAGAGTGAATTGGAGCGATGTGGTATACCGGGGTTGACGTGCTGTCAGTGGATTGAATCAAGGCATGTGAAGCGTCTGGGGTAAACCATGGAAAGCTGTGTAGGTATGTATATTTGCGTGTGTGGACGTATGTATATACATGTGTATGGGGGGGGGGGGCCATTTCTTTCGTCTGTTTCCTTGCGCTACCTCGCAAACGCGGGAGACAGCGACAAAGTAAAAAAAAAAAAAAAAAAAAAATATATATATATATTCCCTGGGGATAGGGGAGAAAGAATACTTCCCACGTATTCCCTGCGTGTCGTAGAAGGCGACTAAAAGGGAAGGGAGCGGGGGGCTGGAAATCCTCCCCTCTCGTTTTTTTTTTTTTTTTTTTTTTTTTTTCCAAAAGAAGGAACAGAGAAGAGGGCCAGGTGAGGATATTCCCTCAAAGGCCCAGTCCTCTGTTCTTAACGCTACCTCGCTATCGCGGGAAATATCGAATAGTATGAAAAAAAAAAAAAAAATATATATATATATATATATATATATATATATATATATATATATATATATATATATATATATATATATATATATATATATAGCTGTCATGTGTGATGCACCGAAACCACAGCTCCTTTTACACATCCAAGCCGCCACAAAACTTTCCATGGTTTACCTCAGACGCTTCGCATGCCTTGGTTCAATCCATTGACAGCACGTTGACCCCGGTATACCGCATTGTTCCAATTCACTCTATTCCTTGCACGCCTTTCACCCTCCTGCATGTTCAGGCCCCGATCGCTCAAAATCTTTTTCACTCATCCTTCCACCTCCAATTTGGTCTCCCACTTCTCGTTCTCTCCACCTCTGACACATATATCTTCTTTATCAATCTTTCCTCACTCATTCACTTCATGTGACCAAACCATTTCAAAACACCCTCTTCTGGTCTCTCAACCACACTCTTTTTATTACCACACATCTCTCTTACCCTTTCATTACTTACTCGATCAAACCACCTCACACCACACATTGTCCTCAAACATCTCATTTCCAGCACATCCATCCTTCTGCGCACAACTCTATCCATAGCCCATGCCTCACAACCATATTACATTGTTGGAACCACTATTCCTTCAAACATACCCATAATAATAATAATAATAATAATAATAATAATAATAATAATAATAATAATAATATTGTGAAGCACCAGGCCAGGCCAGGCCAGCCTTGTCACAGTTGCCAGGTGTTGCCAGTACCAGTCGCCTCCTGGGAACGTTTGATTAAAGTTTGTAAAACGTTGCACGGGAGAGAAGGTGCCACATTGTAACAGATTTTGTCGGCTATTTAAGATTTCGTTTGATATTTTTGGGTTGATAATTTTGAATGTTGTTCAAATTCTTAAAATATTTTCAATTCAGAATGGCTATCAATGTGATAACGTAGGATAGAAATCCCCCCCAAAAATTTTTTTACTGGTTCGTTTTCGCTATAACAAAAAACGAAGCCTAATGGCTAACATTTCCCAACTCTCAACTTCTAAATTAGAAGTTCAGCACATGATGTGTTATGTTCTCTCTTGCGAAAAAAAAATTGGTTTACAGCATCACATTTCATGATATTTTTTGGCTCTTTTAATGTTTAGTGTTCGACTTATTCCAGTCTAGTTATTGTCGAAATATATCAGGGTCGTTTAGAAAATATATACATTGATTTTCATAATGATAACTTGAAACTATATATATATAAATATATATATATATATATATATATATATATATATATATATATATATATATATATATATGTATATATATATATTATACCTAATCGCTTTTTCCCGCGTCAGCGAGATAGCTCCAGGAAACAGACGAAGAATGGCCCATCCACTCATATACACATATACATACGTAAACGCCCATACACGCACATATATATACGTATACATATACATATCAGCATGTACACATATGCATACATATACATACACATACACAGACATATTGTACAAATTCATACTTGCTGCCTTCATCCATTTCTGGCGCTACTCCGCCCCACAGGAAACAGCATCGCTGCCCCCTGCTTCTGCGAGGTAGCGCTAGGAAACCAGACAAAAAAGGCCATATTCGTTCACACTCAGTCTTTATCTGTCATGTGTGATGCACCGAAACCACAACTCCCTATCCGCATCCAGGCCCCACAGACCTTTCCATGGTCTACCCCAGGCGTTTCACATGCCCTGGCTCAGTCAGTCAGCATTACCACATCGGTCCAATTCATTCTATTCCTTGCACGCCTTTCACCCTCCTGCATGTTCAGGCCCCGATCGCTCAAAATCTTCGCTCCATCCTTCCACCACCAATTTGGTCTCCCGCTTCTTCCTGTTCCCTCCACCTTTGACACATATATCCTCTTTGTCAATCTTTCTTCACTCATTCTCTGCATATCTCCAAATCATTTCACCACACTCTCTTCTGCTCTCTCAACCACTTTTTTTGTTTCCAGACATCTCTCTTACCTTTTTATTACTTACTCGATCAAACCACCTTGCACCACATGTCCTCAAACATTTTATGACTTACTCGATCAAACCACCTCGCACCACATGTCCTCAAACATTTCATTTCCAACACATCCACCCCCCTCCGTACAACCTTATCTATAGCCCATGCCTCGCAACCATATAACATTGATGGAACCACTATTCCTTCAAACATGCCCATTTTTGCTCTTCGAGATAACGTTCTCGCCTTCCACACATTCTTCAACGCTCCCAGAACCTTGGCCCCCTGCCCCACCCTCCGACTCACTTCCGCTTCCATGGTTCCATTCGCTGCTAAGTCCAGTCCCAGATATCTAAATTTTTCACTTCCAATTTTACTCCATTCAAACATACATCCCAAATGACTTGTCCCTCAACCCTACTGAACCTAATAACCTTGCTCTTATTCACATTTACTCTCAGCATTCTTCTTTCACACACTTTTCCAAACTCAGTCACCAACTTATGCAGTTTCTCACCCGAATCAGCCACTAGCGCTGTATCATCGGCGAACAATAACCGACTCACTTCCCAAGCCCTCTCATCCTTAACAGACTGTATGCTTGCCCCTCTCTCCAAAACTCTTGCAGTCACCTCCCTAACCACCCCATCCATAAACAAATCAAACAACCATGGAGGCATCACACACCCCTGCCGCAGACCGGGAAACAGTCATTAGTCTCGTCTGAAATCAACGTATCCCTCATGGAATTCGGATATTCAACTACAGCATTTACTCATATTTATTCCCAAGTTGTCGTTACTCCAATGAAATTTTCATTATAAGGAAGAGCAGCTTGTTTATGTTATTGATGTTATTATTTGGTTTGCTGGAAGATGTTTATCAACATACAACGAGTGACAGACTAGATACGTCATTAAGAACACTAGAGAGGTGACTGCCTTGTTATCTTCCTTGGTTATCATGACAACCGTAATGACCATCTTGTCATCATTGTAATGACCATCTTGTCATCATTGTCACATTAAAAATTATTTTGATAGAAATAATGCAGTTATGAGCACAATTTTTCACACTTTCCGTGACTTCATCAAACAGGAAGTCAGGAAGTGTATCATCTTGATAATACTTGACACCAAAGATGTTTTACGCAGTAGAATAGTTGTGTAAATAATCCGTAACTAGATTATCCAGGAGAGGAGTCCTGTGGTAATGCCATACATTCCTCTGTTACAAAACCTGTAGTCATGATCACGTTATGCTCGTTACAGTTGTCACCCACTCTGGTTGTTATTATGTAGTGTTACCATCTACACATTACAGGTAACGGTACCATGTACACGTTACAGGTAACGTTACCATGGACGCAGTGAAAGCTGTCATTTGTCACCACATGTGCTTCAGTGTTAACAACGTGAACACCACATTTAAAGCTGTCATTATCACCCTGCCAGTATACACCATGAACACCACACTTAAACCTCTCACTACCACCACCATCTGCCACAGTATTTACACCACACTTAGCACCACGGTCGGGCCTCCTCTCCCGTGCATTCCCGTGACACTATCACCAGACCAACGATAATATTATCAGTATATACAATTCGCAATGGCGCTATTCCGCTATATTGCTGTTATGTGCGCTAAAAGTTGCAATGTTTATGACACGGGAGGTGGGTATGCAGGACCATTTTAGTGTCCTCCGGCCTCCCTCTGTGTGTGAAGCAGGAGTGTAGCGTACATCAGAGCAGCGGAGATTTTCAAAGTAAATTTCTGCACATTTCGCATACTGTAGTTTGTCTGGCCTTACTTGTGTGAGTCTACCATGATATTGGATGTGAGTAATATGAGATGTGATGTTTTCTCACTAAATTGCTCCCTGACTTCATCTGGAAAGACACTCTCTGTAAACTTTTGAGCGTGAGTGATATTCTCCACTGGAAAGTTGGCAACGAGTTTGTGCTTTCAAAATGACGTCTCGTTTATAATGTTTAAGAAAACTAGTTTTCCTAAATGTGTCTTGTGCTCCGGAGCTTCTAGATCGTGTGTGTGTGTGTGTGTAATTTCCATGTCTCCATCTGCTTTATATGTGTAGTTCGAAGATCGTCATACGTAAATGGTGTGCATCACATGTTTACATGGCCACATATGTATTGTATCATTTTTATCATCTGTTTCATCTGCTTTAGTTTAATCCACTGATAGCTCGTCGGCCCTCATATACCACACTGTTAGGTTCATTCTATCCAGTACGCGCCTCTTGCCCTCCAAAATGTTTAGGTCCCTATACCCCGAAGCCTCCTGTACTGCGTCTTGCCATCGAACTATATGAAATAGGTGACCTTAGCCTCAAGGGTGATTATAAAGTGCAATTTTGTGAAAAAAAAAAAATATATATGTGAACCATCAATGACATCCTTTCCCTTAGAATTTATTATGATCTTTCCAATATTACGTAAATGAAGAACAACAGCTGAATATCGTAGTCTTCACCACCTGTCTGGGTTTGCGGTTTGACCCCAGGCAGCCGTAGTGAGGTGTTGGAGCACACAACTGGCAGCTCGTGTGGTCTGCGCGGTGGCTTCCATATCCACGTGCGTCGCGTGGAGGAATTGAAATCTATCCCGTGCCGCTGGTCAAGAACCTGATCCTAGTGGGATACAAATGTCCTGGTGACTGGGACGTGGGATCCTAGTGGGATACAAATGTCCTGGTGACTAGGACGTGGGATCAGGGTCAGAGATCCCATTACCTCATGTTGTGTACCCTCATCCCACCGACACGACCTCTGTGGCTGGCAGACTGGAAGAGCTGTGCCACAGCGTGGGTAGCCACTGTGGCTGGCAGACTGGGAGAGCTGTGCCACAGCGTGGGTAGCCACTGTGGCTGGCAGACTGGGAGAGCTGTGCCACAGCGTGGGTAACCACTGTGGCTGGCAGACTGGGAGAGCTGTGCCACAGCGTGGGTAGCCACTGTGGCTGGCAGACTGGGAGAGCTGTGCCCCATCTCGGATGGACACAGAGGCGTGAACCCACAGCAACGACCGCGGGTGGAGGGAGACACAGGGAAGACTTTCTGTAGATCATCAGATCTGAGGAACTTGGCTGTTGTGTGTACGTATGTAGCAAGGTTCCTCCTGATGACGTCCGTGATTGCACTGTGTCAGGCAGGTCACCCATTGCAACTAAGGAGGTCCGAGCGCAGCGTTCGTACTGGTGTTTGTGTGGGAGATCCGCCTCACCATGTAGTGTGGAGACGACCAGGGAGGTTGTAGGTGGTGCTGGGTGTGGCGTGGAACAGTCTGCATCATATCCCCGGCGAGGGACGCCAGCCCACACGACAAGCGCTGCCGGTGAGGGAGGAGTTCTGGCCGACCAGAACAGAAGTGGACCTCCATACACGGCGGCTGCTGTGTTCCCTGAGGGACGCCGGTGTGGAGGGAGGGACGACGCGCGAGTGTTCCCAACACCCTGACTAAAATCTGGACCATGTCTGCCTGCGGCAGAATGATGATGACGACCTGGGAGAATTTGTGGCATGTGTTCACTGTGAGCAGCAGAGGACGGCAGGAAAGCAGACCATGAGGGGTAGGTCACCCGCCTGCTTTCCCAACCTCTGCTGCTTCCAGCCAACTGATGCCTGAAATTCTCGCAGGTCGTCATCATTCCGGCGCTGGTAAACACGACCACCGAACCTGAGGGAAAGTATTTGATTTCAGTGAGAGTTGGGTGAAGCTGGTGTCTCTCTTTTACTCTCTCACACACACACACACAACCGGAGATCACACTCAGGTATTGAGGTCGGTGTTGGTGCAGGGTTGACACCAGCACAGGAGTTGATCTGGCAGAAACATCTGTATGGACAGGAGAAATGGCCGTCATTTGTGTCAGTAAGTTTGATTGTGTCTTTCATTCGTCTCAGGTCTGTTAGATATAATGTTAAGGGCTCTCGTCGTCCCTGAAATATTCCCTCAGTAGGGAGGTGTCATCAGGTCTGGTGTGTTGGGTTGCCTCCTCGTAAATGTCGGTAGCAGTTTGTTGAGTGGATGTCGTGGTTACGTAACCAGATGGAGTAACAGAGAAGCCCAGGTTTCTCCTCATCTCTGCCGTGGTGAGCAAGGCACCGCCTTCATCACCATCACTGTATAAGCTGTGTAACATCTTGGTGACAAGACATACAGTAGAGAGGTCCGCGAGGGCTTTCTTGTTGGACACCTTCGTGTAAAATGAATTCACATCGTCAGCGATCGGTTTTGAATCCTTTTTTCCCAACACATCATGAGAGAACGAGGCATTCTTGATATTCCTACAGTTCAAGTGACGTGGAATATTACCAGAGCTTATTATGTCATACTGAATATAAGACGACGCTCCAAAAACGCTGGCAAGATATGAACCAGTGAAAACTCAGAAGCAGTGGATACGCGAGAGGAACTAATTTAGCATATTATGAATATGAAACAGCAGTCGACGGTAAGAATTCTTGACAATACAGAGAAAATGTCAGAAAGGAAAAAAAGTAAACGCAAGTGATCATGTTCCTATCTGTCAGGAATATTGCAATATTGCAGTGGAAATCTTCAGGTAAGTGAGACTGGAGACATAACTGCCACAATACAACTATAAACATAATTACGCGGGAAACGAAGCGGTGATGACAGATGACGTCTACATCAAACATCCTCCAGTTCTGTGTTCACGCTCAACCCTGGGTCAGGTGCCATAACGTTAGATGACCCAGGGTCAGGTGCCATACCGTCAGATGACCCTGGGTCAGGCGCCATAACGTTAGATGACCCTGGGCCAGTTAACTCAGCCTTAGATGAAAGGAAAATATAATGTTCTACAAAAGTTACAAGTATTGAAACATTAAAAAGATTCATCCAAACACCAGACTGACCTTACTATTGTAACAACAGACTGACCTTACTATTGTAACAACAGACTGACCTTACTATTGTAACAACAGACTGACCTTACTATTGTAACAACAGACTGACCTTACTATTGTAACAACAGACTGACCTTACTATTGTAACAACAGACTGACCTTATTATTGTAACAACAGACTGACCGTACTATTGTAACAACAGACTGACCTTACTATTGTAACAACAGACTGACCTTACTATTGTAACAACAGACTGACCTTACTATTGTAACAACAGACTGACCTTACTATTGTAACAACAGACTGACCTTACTATTGTAACAACAGACTGACCTTACTATTGTAACAACAGACTGACCTTACTATTGTAACAACAGACTGACCTTACTATTGTAACAACAGACTGACCTTACTATTGTAACAACAGACTGACCTTACTATTGTAACAACAGACTGACCATACTATTGTAACAACAGACTGACCTTACTATTGTAACAACAGACTGACCTTACTATTGTAACAACAGACTGACCTTACTATTGTAACAACAGACTGACCTTACTATTGTAACAACAGACTGACCTTACTATTGTAACAACAGACTGACCTTACTATTGTAACAACAGACTGACCTTACTATTGTAACAACAGACTGACCTTACTATTGTAACAACAGACTGACCTTACTATTGTAACAACAGACTGACCTTACTATTGTAACAACAGACTGACCTTACTATTGTAACAACAGACTGACCTTACTATTGTAACAACAGACTGACCTTACTATTGTAACAACAGACTGACCTTACTATTGTAACAACAGACTGACCTTACTATTGTAACACGGAGCTTCTGAAGCAGATCAGACGACAGGTAATGATTGCCATGAGCACAAGCGTTAACATCAGTGGTCGACGATGAAGTACCACAAGGCTTGAAGTGGGGAGGTGTCACCTTCTGTGTGTGATCAGGGAATAAGACGTGTCCCTCAGGTTATCGTACACTGAGACTCACATCAGTTGTAGATAAGAGGATGGATATGGAGACAAAGTTAAATAGATTCATCAAAATATGATAATTTTGAAACTCAGTACAGAATAGTTACAAGAACAAATTGAATGAAACTCAAAGTTGAAAGATGCAGTGTTAACATTGCAAAAGTTTCACTAGAAATAAAACCGTTGAACATTGCAACAAGTTAACATTAAGTTAACGGCGTTAATGCAAAAATGTGAACGGATATTCCCCAAAACTAGATAACGAATATTTCAACAGTTCGTATATATACAAAATGTAAAGAATGACAAATATTTACAAACATATATATTGAGATAAGTTATATTAATCCAGCCTCAAAGAACGAGTGTAACCATCACACCAGAGGCTGATCATC
>NC_092270.1:22404939-22479939 GCF_036320965.1 Panulirus ornatus
ACTTAGTACCACACCAGCTACCACACTTACTACCACACCAGCTACCACACCAGCTACCACACTTACTACCACACCAGCTACCACACCAGCTACCACACTTACTACCACACTTACTACCACACCAGCTACCACACTTACTACCACACCAGCTACCACACTTACTACCACACCAGCTACCACACTTACTACCACACCAGCTACCACACTTACTACCACACCAGCTACCACACTTATTACCACACCAGCTACCACACTTACTACCACACCAGCTACCACACTTACTACCACACCAGCTACCACACGTACTACCACACCAGCTACCACACTTACTACCACACCAGCTACCACACTTACTACCACACCAGCTACCACACTTACTATCACACCAGCTACCACACTTACTACCACACCAATTACCCCACCAGCTACCACACTTACTACCGCACTTACTACCACACTTACTACCACACCAGCTACCACACCAGCTACCACACTTACTACCACACCAGCTACCACACGTACTACCACACCAGCTACCACACTTACTACCACACCAGCTGCCACACTTACTACCACACCAGCTACCACACTTACTACCACACCAGCTACCACACGTACTACCACACCAGCTACCACACTTACTACCACACCAGCTACCACACTTACTACCACACCAGCTACCACACTTACTACCACACCAGCTACCACACTTACTACCACACCAGCTACCATACTTACTATCACACTTACTACCACACCAGCTACCACACCAGCTACCACACGTACTACCACACCAGCTACCACACCAGCTACCACACTTACTGCCACACTTTATCTTTCATTGTGTCTTAATGCTTTGCCAACTTCATGGGTTTATGTGTGGGGAGTGTGACCCTACCATCATCATGGAGACTTACCTCTGGTTTAATTAGCTGTTTCTGCAGGCAAAGCCGACAACCGTGTGGACACCCTGCCAGGTTGAGAAGCGTCACTTGACAGTATGTGATGAACGACCTCGTTATGATTGACGCTCGTTTGTAGTTGCTCTTGATCCTTCAGGGTTCAAGGCTGAGTCTTTAATGATACCTTGATCATGATCGTAAGTGGTCCAGTGTTCATCTTCTGAGGAAAACATTTCTAGGGCTTGAAGCAAGTCAGGTCAGGTGGGAGTAGAGAGAACAGGTCGTGGGTGGGTTCCTGTTGAGCAGCAACTCTTCAGCCAAGAGAAAACGGAGGATTTTCAAAGGCTAAACTGTGCTAAGTTTACTGATTATCAAGATTTTTGAAATCGTTCTTCTTACCACCATACAGCTGCAGCCCCACATTATATATAGCTATATCCCTCGTGATATATTGGAAGACGTCCTGGAGAGAGAGAGAGAGAGAGAGAGAGAGAGAGAGAGAGAGAGAGAGAGAGAGAGAGAGAGAGAATTGGTTTCTTCCAGTCTCTCAGCGGAACCTGGAAGTATGGAAGTGGTTGGGCGAGATAATCTGCAGGAGGGGAATAAAGTTAGGTGGGCGGTCTCGCAGCGCCCTTGCTCCTGCCTCTCACTCTTGTTTCCATGGCCACCCGCCAAGGTCTCGTTGTGTGGCCTCGCCTGGCCTCGTCTGCCCCGGTACACACAACACACGGTCACGCAGCTGAACACGAGAACAAGGCGAGACATCAGATGATACGTTACGTATTCCTCTTCATTATAAAGGCGATGGTTATCAACATTTATCTTTGTTAACTTTAAATACATCGTAGTTATGTTTTGTATATGTTCTCTACATATATATCATGTACATATGGAGCATATTATGTACATGTGTATTATGTTCTGTGCCTGAGTATTGTATTATTATGTGCATGTGTATTATATTTGCATATGTATCCTATTCTTTACCTATGTATTATCTTCCTTACATTCGAAATATATTATGTACATATATAATATATTTACATGTGTATTGTATTCTTTACATACATATGTTATGTTGTGTACATGTTCCGGCCAACTTATTATGTCCTACACTTGTATTTCATGTCCAGCAGTTATACTTACACTTTATAGTTATGCTTTCACTTTACAGTTATACTTACACTTTACAGTTAGACTTACACTTTATTATTCACTACCTCTTTATGTACCAGTGATCCCTCCTTCCACCACCCCACGTGCACTACATCAGTTACAGAAATACAGCCAGCCAGGCTCCACATACAGCCAGGCTCCACATACAGCCAGGCTCCACATACAGCCAGGCTCCACATACAGCCAGGCTCCACATACAGCCAGACTCCACATACAGCCAGGCTCCACATACAGCCAGAGTCCACATACAGCCAGAGTCCACCTCTTGTGATGTCAGTTTTGAAGAAGTGTGGTCCCAGCGTGACCAAGGTCAGGTGGGTACGGTCAGTAGCTGGGCAGACACGCTGCCTTGCTGAACAGTAATGAAAGTTGTATCACCAGCACCAGGTTACTGTACCAGCAGGAGCTTACAGAGCATAATGGGCTTACAAGTTATTATCTCTTAAAGGAATTAAGCTTCATAAATCCTGCCACGCGATTCTTCCTTGCGTAACCACCTGGGAAACTTACTGAGCCAACCACGTTGCCAGCGACAGTGGGTAAAGTCTGACGTCATCAAGAATAACAGAACGAGTTTTCGTAAGAATGAAACACGTTATTGCCAGAGACGTAGACAGTAGGAGGCCGTCACCTACTGCAGCACCAGGTACCTGCACCACCAGGTACCTGCACCACCAGGTACCTGCACCACCAGGTACCTGTACCACCAGGTACCATGGTGTTCAGAACCAACGAGTTAACGTAGGTGACATGTGAGACCTCAGGTGAGGGAGGTGGTGTGAGCAGGTGACCTGAACACCTGCCCAAGTGACTCCACCAGCGTTACCAGGCTGGAGGGACGGGTTCCAGGCTGGAGGGACGGGTTCCAGGCTGGAGGGACGGGTTCCAGGCTGAAGGGACGGGTTCCAGGCTGGAGGGACGGGTTCCAGGCTGGAGGGACGGGTTCCAGGCTGGAGGGAAGGGGTTCCAGGCTGGAGGGACGGGTTCCAGGCTGGAGGGACGGGGTTCCAGGCTGGAGGGACGGGGTTCCAGGCTAGAGGGACGGGGTTCCAGGCTGGAGGGACGGGGTTCCAGGCTGGAGGGACGGGTTCCAGGCTGGAGGGACGGGTTCCAGGCTGGAGGGACGGGGTTCCAGGCTGGAGGGACGGGTTCCAGGCTGGAGGGACGGGTTCCAGGCTGGAGGGACGGGGTTCCAGGCTGGAGGGACGGGTTCCAGGCTGAAGGGACGGGTTCCAGGCTGGAGGGACGGGTTCCAGGCTGGAGGGACGGGGTTCCAGGCTGGAGGGACGGGTTCCAGGCTGGAGGGACGGGGTTCCAGGCTGGAGGGACGGGTTCCAGGCTAGAGGGACGGGTTCCAGGCTGAAGGGACGGGGTCCAGGCTGGAGGGACGGGTTCCAGGCTGGAGGGAAGGGGTAACATCACTGTGTGTGGATCTTATGTTCTCCTGAGACATGGCCCAACTCGTCCATGTGGTGTTCTCCTCTGTGTTGTTATGTGGTGTTCTCTGTGTTGTTATGTGGTGTTCTCCTGTGTTGTTATGTGGTGTTCTCCTCTGTGTTGTTATGTGGTGTTCTCCTCTGTGTTGTTATGTGGTGTTCTCTGTGTTGTTATGTGGTGTTCTCCTCTGTGTTGTTATGTGGTGTTCTCCTCTGTGTTGTTATGTTGTGTTCTCCTCTGTGTTGTTATGTGGTGTTCTCCTCTGTGTTGTTATGTGGTGTTCTCCTCTGTGTTGTTATGTGGTGTTCTCCTCTGTGTTGTTATGTTGTGTTCTCCTCTGTGTTTGTTATGTGGTGTTCTCCTCTGTGTTGTTATGTCTCATACTTCAGGAATCCGTCCTGAAGGACCCAGTGTTATCCTGTGTTATGCTCACATAGTAATGGAGAACTTCAGGAAGGTGGTAGGGGAAACTGTGCTATGATCGCTGATCTGAAATTCAGACTTTACTGAAGTTTTTGTCATGGTTGATGATGATGGAGGTGATGGTGATGATGATGGAGGTGATGGTGATGACGGTGGAGGTGATGGTGATGACGGTGGAGGTGATGGTGATGATGATGGAGGTGATGGTGGAGGTGATGGTGATGATGGTGGAGGTGACGGTGATGATGATGGAGGTGATGGTGATGATGATGGAGGTGATGGTGATGATGGTGGAGGTGATGGTGATGATGATGGAGGTGATGGTGATGATGATGGAGGTGATGGTGGAGGTGATGGTGATGATGGTGGAGGTGATGGTGATGATGGTGGAGGTGATGGTGATGATGGTGGAGGTGACGGTGATGATGATGGAGGTGATGGTGATGATGATGATGGAGGTGATGGTGGAGGTGATGGTGATGATGGTGGAGGTGACGGTGATGATGATGGAGGTGATGGTGGAGGTGATGGTGATGATGGTGGAGGTGATGGTGATGACGGTGGAGGTGATGGTGATGATGGTGGAGGTGACGGTGATGATGATCGAGGTAACGGTGGAGGTGATGGTGATGATGGTGGAGGTGATGGTGATGATGATGGAGGTGATGGTGGAGGTGATGGTGATGATGGTGGAGGTGATGGTGATGATGGTGGAGGTGATGGTGATGATGATGAAGGTGATGGTGGAGGTGATGGTGATGATGGTGGAGGTGATGGTGATGACGGTGGAGGTGATGGTGATGATGGTGGAGGTGATGGTGATGACGGTGGAGGTGATGGTGATGATGGTGGAGGTGATGGTGATGATGATGGAGGTGATGGTGATGATGATGATGGATGTGATGGTGATGATGATGAAGGTGATGGTGGAGGTGATGGTGATGATGGTGGAGGTGATGGTGATGATGATGAAGGTGATGGTGGAGGTGATGGTGATGATGGTGGAGGTGATGGTGATGATGATGGAGGTGATGGTGGTGATGATGATGGAGGTGACGGTGATGATGATGGAGGTGACGGTGATGATGGTGGAGGTGATGGTGATGATGATGATGGAGGTGATGGTGATGATGATGGAGGTGACGGTGATGATGGTGGAGGTGATGGTGATGATGGTGGAGGTGATGGTGATGACGGGGGAGGTGATGGTGATGATGGTGGAGGTGATGGTGATGATGGCGGAGGTGATGGTGATGACGGTGGAGGTGATGGTGATGATGGTGGAGGTGATGGTGATGATGGTGGAGGTGATGGTGATGATGGTGGAGGTGATGGTGATGATGGCGGAGGTGATGGTGATGACGGTGGAGGTGATGGTGATGACGGTGGAGGTGATGGTGATGATGGTGGAGATGATGGTGATGACGGTGGAGGTGATGGTGATGATGGTGGAGGTGATGGTGATGATGGTGGAGGTGATGGTGGAGGTGATGGTGATGACGGTGGAGGTGATGGTTATGACGGTGGAGATGATGGTGATGACGGTGGAGGTGATGGTGATGATGGTGGAGGTGATAGTGATGATGATGATGGAGGTGATGGTGATGATGGTGGAGGTGACGGTGGAGGTGATGGTGATGACGGTGGAGGTGATGGTGATGATGGTGGAGGTGATGGTGATGATGGTGGAGATGATGATGATGATGGTGGAGGTGATGGTGATGATGGTGGAGGTGATAGTGATGATGATGATGGAGGTGATGGTGATGATGGTGGAGGTGACGGTGGAGGTGATGGTGATGACGGTGGAGGTGATGGTGGAGGTGATGGTGATGACGGTGGAGGTGATGGTGATGATGGTGGAGGTGATGGTGATGGTGATGGTGATGATGATGGTGGAGGTGATGGTGATGATGGTGATGATGGTGGAGGTGATGGTGATGGTGATGGTGATGATGGTGGAGGTGATGGTGATGATGATGGAGGTGATGGTGGAGGTGATGGTGATGATGATGGTGGAGGTGATGGTGATGGTGATGATGATGGTGGAGGTGATGGTGATGATGATGGTGGAGGTGATGGTGATGATGATGATGGAGGTGATGATGGTGCAGGTGACGAACACAGGTGGTGCCTGATTACCTGACCTTTTCCTATTAATGAGAAACAGTAACTCTGTTAAGCTTTGACAGACGCTATAAAAGCGTACCATTTTTTCCTTGTGGTCGATATTCTCCATATATCTCATGCATCACAGACACATTTCACAATGAGGTTCAATCATTTATTTGAAAATATATTTATCAAATTATCTTGTCAGACTTCAGGTGGATGTTTTCACATGTAATTACTTCTTTATCTTTTCATTTCGTGGTCACAGAGATGAGCCACACTATGTAGCGCAGGTCACCTGGCGTATCTTGAACTCACGTCCACCTGGTCGAGGATAAACAGGTCTTCACACTCCTGCAGAACTTCTTAACTTTTCAGTATACACAGGAAAGTAATTCACCAGGCGAACCACACACACACACACACACACACACACACACACACACACGAGTCATTCCTCCAACCTTCTCATTCAAGTCAGTCTCCTCCAGACCCACACTCCTCACCTCTATCCATGTCATCTATGGTCTACCCTTCCCTTACCTACTGTCTGCTCGGGGTTAACTTGCTTAGCCTATCCTCTCCATACCATCAGTAAAGACTCATCTATACGTTTTCTTGAGACAGTATCTCTCCACTATACGTTTTCTTGAGACAGCATCTTTCCACTATACGTTTTCTTGAGACAGCATCTTTCCACTATACGTTTTCTTGAGACAGTATCTCTCCACTATACGTTTTCTTGAGACAGTATCTCTCCACCACATGTGATTATCATATCTCCTTTGTTTACTCTTTTGTTCTGATTTCATTTATACTACGAAGATCATCCATGCTCTGGTCCAGGAGGCTGGAGATAAAGCTATGAGTATCTCTTGATTGATGGCTGGAGGGGCGGGTTTGGGAGAGGTGAGGAAGAGTTCACTGGAGGGTTCGTGAGAGTGTGGGATCAAGAGAAGCTGAGGAAAGAAATGTTGTAGGGTAGGCGGGTGTAGGTCGGCCCACCAGAGTGCTACATCATCAGTCATGCAAGTTGTTACATCTGCATGACTTGTTATGCAAGTCTCCTGCTCTCACTACACACCAGTGTGCTCTTGCGACTGACCCAGGAGAGAGAGAGAGAGAGAGAGAGAGAGAGAGAGAGAGAGAGAGAGGGGGCATTATCCAGATGATACAACCCGCGGTAACCTCCAAACTGTATCTCCATGATTAACTACATTACATTTAACACCGTCATGCCATCCTACGTTCATCTCACGTAATGTTCCTTGGATAAGAATGTTAAGCCACCAGCACACAACCTTGACGCACTCCCACATTTAATTCCCGCCACTCACATGTACCCTCACCAGCTCACACACACACACACACACACAGTAGCTACCCACGTCCATTCACCTGCTCTGTCGTCTCCAATGTTCAACATTGAATGGATCACACACAGGGGCAACCCTTCCCTCCTCTCGTGGTATATCTTCCTCCCTCCACTCCTCTCCAGCCTCCACACCCACCCAACCAAAACCCCGTCTCTACATCATCATCATCCTCATTCCCCTGTAATGTGATCTCCTCAGACGTGATACAGTGGCACATGTAGCTCACCAGACATGTCCTCTGGTACGTAGGACCTCGGACCTTCCCCCACACACCCCACACACACACACACGTCCCTCTCCTGCTGCTGATTGCATCCTACCAGTTGAACTTATTGATTTATCTCACATTTTCATTTATTCTTCCTCTGAGACTCTCATCTGTTTATCTTTCATTCATATGCAACGACGCCACTGACTTAGTAGTAGTAGTAGTAGTAGTAGTAGTAGTAGCAGTAGTAGTAGTAGTAGCAGTAGTAGTAGTAGTAGTAGTAGTAGTAGTAGTAGTAGTAGTAGTAGTAGTAGCAGTAGTAGTAGTAGTAGTAGTAGTAGTAGTAGCAGTAGTAGTAGTAGTAGCAGTAGTAGTAGTAGTAGTAGTAGTAGTAGTAGTAGTAGTAGCAGTAGTAGTAGTAGTAGTAGTAGTAGTAGTAGCAGTAGTAGTAGTAGTAGCAGTAGTAGTAGTAGCAGTAGTAGTAGTAGTAGCAGTAGTAGTAGTAGTAGCAGTAGTAGTAGTAGTAGTAGTAGTAGTAGTAGCAGTAGTAGTAGCAGTAGTAGTAGCAGTAGTAGTAGCAGTAGTAGTAGCAGTAGTAGTAGTATTAGTAGTAATAGTAGTAGTATTCATAGCACCCGTTCTAACATTTCACATTCTATTCATCACTGTCTTCAGGGAGATTCACTTTCTAACCTGTCTTTCGCTTTCCTACACCGACTTTCCCAACATCATTCCACTGTGCTGTACCCAACATCATTCCACCGTGCTGTACCCAACATCATTCCACCGTGCTGTCCCTGTCTTCCCACGACCTATTTCCACAGCGCCAAACATCTCTTTTGTCACAATATTAAAGAAGTCCCAAAGGCCCTCCACACCAGTGGTAAAGCCTCACTTTGTGCCGGTGTATCGATATTCCTCTCTCTCTCTCTCTCTCTCTCTCTCTCTCTCTCTCTCTCTCTCTCTCTCTCTCTCTCTCTCTCTCTCTCTCTCTCTCTCTCTCTCTCTCTCTCTCTCTCTCTCTCTCTCTCTCTCTCTCTCTCTCTCTCTCTCTCTCTCTCTCTCTCTCTCTCTCTCTCTCTCTCTCTCTCTCTCTCTCTCTCTCTCTCTCTCTCTCTCTCTCTCTCTCTCTCTCTCTCTCTCGACTTATCTTGCTACGTTAGGTTTTGAAGTTATATTTCTTAACATTTCTTATTTCATCGCCAGTTTCTGTGTTCCCAGTCCATAAAGGACGAAGCCAGACCCACATATCCATCTAACCCTCTCATACACCTCACATAATACACATAACCCTCTCATACACCTCACATCATACACATAACCCTCTCATACACCTTACATCATACACATAACCCTCTCATACACCTCACATCATACACATAACCCTCTCATACACCTCACATCATACACATAACCCTCTCATACACCTCACATCATACACATAACCCTCTCATACACCTCACATCATACACATAACCCTCTCATACACCTCACATCATACACATAACCCTCTCATACATCTCACATCATACACATAACCCTCTCATACACCTCACATCATACACATAACCCTCTCATACACCTCACATCATACACATAACCCTCTCATACACCTTACATCATACACATAACCCTCTCATACACCTCACATAATACACATAACCCTCTCATACACCTCACATCATACACAGAAGCAGTCATTGTCCTTCTTATCATAAATACATTATCCATGATCTTCCCTACACTGTCAGAATTGTGTGTTTCCATACACATTCATCTATGGACTTTCTTGTTTTGATATATATATATATATATATATATATATATATATATATATATATATATATATATATATATATATATATATATGACACTTATACCCGTTGATGTAACATTCTCACCCGTTGATGTAACATTTACACACGTTGATGTAACATTTACACACGTTGATGTAACATTTACACACGTTGATGTTGACAGCGTGACCTGGGTCGAGGACGACTGAGGTTTGGTCTGAGGAAAAGTTGACCTGGAACCAAAGGTTATTGACCTGGAGGGGACGAGCTTTGACCTGGAGGTCATCTCGTGACGTGGGCTGCCACTCTCACCCATCTTACGTCACTCTGTACTACTGGTGACTCCTGGAACAACCTAGTTATCAGCGTCACGTGACTCACAGATCGTTAGAGAACAACGTAACGAGCCTGAACTACCTCACACGTGTCGTTAATGTTGAGCCAGTCAACACGACACTGACTAGTGGGCACTCCAGCAGTGACGTCACAAACATGGCGTCTTGCCTCACATAACAAGGCATCGTAAGAAGGAGATAAGTTGATGCATAACTACAAAAGCCTGAGTCATGACCTAACGATCGTTAGTGAAGTACACGTAATTAATTACGTCACTTGTTTATCCCAAGGATGATTAAACACCTTTAAGTAAATTGGCATTGTTTATTGGATCGAACAACCTCGTTACCCTACCAGCTCGTCTGGTTGTGATCATCAAGTGTGGGATCTTCCAATTGGTCGTTCCAGTCATGACGTATTCTTACGTCATCACTACACCCCACACAGGTCCACCCCACACCCCACACAGGTCCACCCCACACCCCACACAGGTCCACCCCACACCCCACACAGGTCCACCCCACACCCCACACAGGTCCACCCAACACAGGTCCACCCCACACACCACACAGGTCCACCCCACACACCACACAGGTCCACCCAACACAGGTCCACCCCACACCCCACACAGGTCCACCCAACACCCCACATAGGTCCACCCCACACCCCACACAGGTCCACCCCACACAGGTCCACCCCACACACCACACAGGTCCACCCCACACACCACACAGGTCCACCCCACACACCACACAGGTCCACCCCACACCCCACACAGGTCCACCCAACACAGATCCACCCCACACCCCACACAGGTCCACCCCACACACCACACAGGTCCACCCAACACAGGTCCACCCCACACCCCACACAGGTCCACCCAACACCCCACATAGGTCCACCCCACACCCCACACAGGTCCACCCCACACCCCACACAGGTCCACCCAACACAGGTCCACCCCACACCCCACACAGGTCCACCCAACACAGATCCACCCCACACCCCACACAGATCCACCCCACACCCCACACCGGTCCACCCCACACACCATGTAACTAAGTGCCCCACACTTCACTGTTCTCACAGTTGTATGTATGTGTTCACAGTGTCATGTCTTCCTGACCAACTTATCATCTGTCGTTATCATGTCAACAATGATGTTGTTCTTATTAACACATGATGAAATGTTTTGTTAATCACACATGAATATGTTTACTGTGTGTGTGTGTGTGTGTGTGTGTGTGTGTGTGTGTGTGTGTATGTGTGTGTGTGGTGTGTGTAATACCTGATTCAGTATTCTCTCTCTCTCTCTCTCTCTCTCTCTCTCTCTCTCTCTCTCTCTCTCTCTCTCTCTCTCTCTCTCTCTCTCTCTCTCGCTGGTACCTACTGTTAATACCATGATACACACCCACATTACCCCGGCCTGGGCCGCACTCATCAACATGTACCTGTATTGATGTTTATTTGTGGCACAGACGACCCCGGGGCACAGACCTGGCTGATGCCATGTTATCTGTGGCACAGACGACCCCGGGGCACAGACCTGGCTGATGCCATGTTATCTGTGGCACAGACGACCCCGGGGCACAGACCTGGCTGATGCCATGTTATCTGTGGCACAGACGACCCCGGGGCACAGACCCGGCTGATGCCATGTTATGTGTGGCACAGACGACCCCGGGGCACAGACCTGGCTGATGCCATGTTATCTGTGGCACAGACGACCCCGGGGCACAGACCTGGCTGATGCTATGTTATCTGTGTTATCTTATCGCTTGGTGCACACTATGTTTTATTCACATGTCTAATCCGGTTAGAATTTCAAAACGTATTTTGTAAAATAACGGAAATAGAAAATATTTGATTTTTCCTCCCGGTCAAGAATTCTTTGGATTATTAAATATTTCATATTATTTTTCTTTGATAACGAAC
This sequence comes from Panulirus ornatus, assembly GCF_036320965.1. Classification (NCBI taxonomy): domain Eukaryota; kingdom Metazoa; phylum Arthropoda; class Malacostraca; order Decapoda; family Palinuridae; genus Panulirus; species Panulirus ornatus. The sequence continues at coordinate 22,416,641 of NC_092270.1, forward strand.
AACGTGGATTTTGAACAAGTTATATAAAAACCATGTTATGTATCACTGACGTAAATCAAAACATTGATACCTAATGATGAAGTGTTCATCCATCATTAGATAATTTGTTTATCTTCATTCACTGTGTTGAGGTGAGGGATCAGGACGTAAGATGATAACATATCGTGTGTGCAGGTCAACTTGGCAGTGAAGGTCACCACGGTGCCTTGTGAGGTGTCAGGGCAATAGGTCATCAGCTCTGTACTGACTACTGTCAGATGTATAGTAATGATTATCGTTAAGATGTCTCAGTATTCCCTAAAACATAGGTTATAGCAAGTTATATATCGATATATTGTGTTGTATATCGATATATTATGTTATGTGATTCACCCGTTTTCTTTACGATCGACTTGATCGTTCAGCAGGTCACCCCACATCACCGTCTCTATGTACTCAGGTATATCTGTCCTGTAGTGAACCTTTACCTGGCATGACCTTGTCAGTAGCATCACAGCAAAATCCAAAGTAAAATTACCATTTTTAGTTACATTGTCGAAGCTCACACAAGCAAGGGATGATATTTTTCAACCATTTTTGAACATGGTATTCGATCCTCTGTCCTGGTTGAACTATAAAGATTCTGTTCTCCATGTGTGCAGAACTATAAACATTCGATCCTCAGTCTAGATATTGATGTAAACATTTGATCCCCCACCCTGGTATAAAAATAAACATTTGATCCTCCATCCTGGTAGAACTATAAGCATTCGACCCTCCATCATGATCATCATTCGAATCCTTTCATTATGTTTTCAGAATGTTTTCCTTTATGTTGGATGCGGTCAGTGAGGGTCAGACGTCCATAACCAGGCCAGACCTTAACTGATATAAGGTTCAAAAAAAAAGGGAGAAAAAAAAGAAAAGAGGAAAAGTATGTTCAGAGTTTTGGAGAAGGTGGGAACTGTACCCTTTGATAAGGAACAAGTCGTAGATGTAAGGAAAGATATAGGGGGGGGGGGGGGGGGGGGGGGGGAGACTTCCAAAGCTTAGCCATAAAGGGAAAGAAACAGACATCGCATCGGCCCACCTTTGAGTTGCCGTTGGCCACACCGTGATCATGTGAAGCAGCAGCTTGCAGAGGATCATGTGGTGTGGCTAACTGCGGCAGCTCACCAGCAACCAGCTGTAAAGAGTAGAGTCCAAAGTAATATCTGTAGAAGAGGGAAAGTGAACCAACACCACTGAAGGCAAATGGGACACGTTGCTAGGTCAGACTGGGAGAGTTGAGGAGTTGAACTCCTTGAACTCGACTGTGTCTCGTATGTTTGTAGAGGCAGAACCACCCCAGATGTGAGAGCAGTACTCCATACAAGATCGAATCAATTCTATACATAATCTAAGTCAATCTATTTACGGAATCACACCAGGATTTCCAGTGTCTTGGAGGCAAACGTTGCCAAGTGTGTATCGTGAGGTTTCCTAAATAGGTTCGGTGTTACAGTGACACCCAGGGTGTTCAGTGGTGAAGCTACGAACCCATCAGAAGAGATGAGTAAGTTGTGACGTGACGGACGAGAGAGAGAGAGAGAGAGAGAGAGAGAGAGAGAGAGAGAGAGAGAGAGAGAGAGAGAGAGATGGGCAGAGCTGGGTGTTAGAAGCATTAAGTCGAAACATGTTGCGTCTTCCCCACTGGGATCTCCTGTCCCAAGTTTGAGGTTACAGGGAAAGTTGTGTTGAGACGAAATCTAGAGCGAGCAAGGGAGGAGGATGAAGATTTGAAGATGTGCTGGAACACAGGGTTGTGACGTCAGCATATGGGTGCATTTTGGTATTTGTTGAAGATAATGATTCAGTGATAGACAGGAGGAAGGGCAGAGCAGACATGACAGACGTTGAGGTGGACCGTTCACGATAAGGAGAGGGGACGAGGTTGATCCATCAGTAACCATGGAGATAGATCGTTCTGAGGGGAAGCTGGATGTGAGGGAACAAAGTGAGGGAGGGAAGCCAGCAGACGGGAGCTTGGCTGACATACCCAAAGAAAACCTTTTGATGTATCATAAGTGATGCAACACAGGAGTCTCCGAAGCCTCCCACACATACGTATCAGACACTGGAAGGATAGGAAAGCGTACCACAGTGGATTATCTCCTGGAAAAACCCATTTAATGATCAGACAGAAGACTGTAAGAGTCAAGATGTTGAGGGTATGAGATGAGGAGAGATTCAGAAGACTTTGGAGATAGTAGACGTCAAAGCAAGAGAGAGATAGTGGGAAGGGTTAAACCAGTCACTCCTCTTTAGGATATGACGTTCCACCAACACATGTTTCCAAGATGGAAAAGTTTTGGTTTTTAAACAGAGGCGGATCAACGGAGGAAGCTGATGTGCAAGTCCAGGAGTTCACTCATGCAGTCCATGCTGCTATCTGGTCCATACGCCGCCTTGCATGTGTCTAGAGACAGGAATGTGTTTTGCACTGAACGAAAGAGATCATAAAGAGAAGGTATAGGATTAGAAAGAAGAACATCGAAGTGCGTGGGAGAGTTAGAGTCATGCAAGGTGGAGTTAAAGGAGTGAGAAAAAGAGAGTTATTTTCTTAGTGGGAGAGACAGCTATATCATCATCAGAACGGAAAAGTGAAGGAAGGAAGAGCGACGAAAGTTGTCAGCGATGCCTTCAGCCAACGACCAGAAAGACTAGTCAGTGGACGAAGAGGAGGAGGAGGGGTTGTCGTGCTGCCCCTGGGTGAAGCAACGCCTCGCCTCGCGCGTACGCACTTGCAATGATCTCGGGCGGAAGTGAAAGCTGAATGGGAGCCAGAGGAAGGAGAGTTTTCCCAAGTCGGATATGTTAGGTCCCTAGTCTGAATGGCCTCAGAACAGAGACGACTGAGCCGGGGACTGGTAGGAGAGGAAGTCCTACTGGAGGGGACGAGAGATGCATCCATTCCATAACCTCTGCTACGCGCTCAGTACGGGCACTGCGAGCGTCGCCACAGGAGAGCCAGTCATCCAGCCAAGGAAAATCGAAAAGGCATGTTATCAAGTTAGGTCAGCCAGCGTTATGAGGGAGGCAATTTCCGCGTTTCCAAGGGGCAGTTGGAGGAGGAGGTGTGGTCAGTAACACTCGAGAAAGTGGGAGGCTCAGTCACGTCACCGTCTGTATGGGAGAAATACAACCATATCCTCTGGTATGTTATGAAGTCTCGTAGATCTGTATGTGTTAAGGATGAGAGGATGTCATGGTAGGAACGTAGGATGTCTGAGAGAGTTATATAAAGTTTGTAGAGTGAGGAGAGGAGCAGGTGGACGAAAGATGTGATCGTTGGCAAAAACACATTCACCCACACGACGTCAAACTTGGGAGACTGAAAGTCCTCGAGATGTACAACAGGTGTGCTGGTATTGTCCTCGAGGTGTACAACAGGTGTGCTGGTATTGTCCTCGAGGTGTACAACAGGTGTGCTGGTATTGTCCTCGAGGTGTACAACAGGTGTGCTGGTATTGTCCTCGAGGTGTAAACAGGTGTGCTGGTATTGTCCTCGAGGTGTACAACAGGTGTGCTGGTATTGTCCTCGAGGTGTACAACAGGTGTGCTGGTATTGTCCTCGAGGTGTACAACAGGTGTGCTGGTATTGTCCTCGAGGTGTACAACAGGTGTGCTGGTATTGTCCTCGAGGTGTACAACAGGTGTGCTGGTATTGTCCTCGAGGTGTACAACAGGTGTGCTGGTATTGTCCTCGAGGTGTACAACAGGTGTGCTAGTATTGTCCTCGAGGTGTACAACAGGTGTGCTGGTATTGTCCTCGAGGTGTACAACAGGTGTGCTGGTACTGTCCTCGAGGTGTACAACAGGTGTGCTGGTACTGTCCTCGAGATGTACAACAGGTGTGCTGGTACTGTCCTCGAGGTGTACAACAGGTGTGCTGGTACTGTCCTCGAGATGTACAACAGGTGTGCTGGTACTGTCCTCGAGGTGTACAACAGGTGTGCTGGTACTGTCCTCGAGGTGTACAACAGGTGTGCTGGTACTGTCCTCGAGGTGTACAACAGGTGTGCTGGTACTGTCCTCGCGGTGTACACCCAGTATAAGGTCAACAGTTGTAATGTTGTGTATGTTGGCAAGATCAAGCGATACCCCAGGACGCGCAGTCATGAACACCCTGGGTGGTCAGTGTTAGCGGACTCCTCATCACCAGATGGTCCGTCTCAGCACCACGGACCACACTCACGACAGTGACCTGCGGGTGTGGTCAGCGGGCTCCACTGTGCTGGCCAGTAGCTCATCAAACACCGACCTGATGATACCAGAGTTCCTCCTGTCTTACAGGAACTTACCCACTGTATGTAACGATCAAGTAACAACAGAGTTATGGTGAGCTGACACAAGTTTTGTGAGGTCTTGAGTTGATCTGTCAAGTTGTTTTGAATGAATAGTCGCCTTCTACAACACGCAGCAGTGAAAACATGGGAAGTGGTATTTCTCCCCCATCCCCAGGTATATATATGTGTGTGTGTGTGTGTGTGTGTGTGTGTGTGTGTGTGTGTGTTGAGAGCTCCAGTCACAAAGTCCACATCAAGGCCTGGCCTTAATTGAAATGTAGAGAGAATTATGAAAGGAGAAAGAAAAGACAAGGGAAAGTATTTACAAATTTTGGAGAAATTGAAAAGCCCGTCTTTGGAAATGTGCGGCAGGTCATAATTGATGAGAAAGAAATGAGAAGGTAGAGAGTTCCAAAGCTTCGACGTGTAGGAAAAGAAGCAGGTATCAGAACGGCCCACCCATGAGTTGCTGATGGCCACACAATAATCATGTGACGCAGCAGCTTACCGAGTATTGCGTGGTCTAGCTAGTGGTGGGGGCACACAAGCAGCCAGCTCTCGGGAGCAAAAACCAAAGTAATACCTATAGTAAAGGGAAAGTGAACCAAAATTGCGGCGTAGGGCAAGGGGGTCAAGTTTGGAAGTTAGTCTGGGACAGTTTATAAGTCGGACCGCTTTCGACTCTACTGTGTCAAGGTAGGATGAAGAGGTATAACCAACCCAGATGTGAAAGCAGTACTCCTTACAGTCAGGAATCAATCCCTTGTATAAACGGAACAATTGTTCAAAAGTTTCAACATCTAAACAGGACATCCAGTTTCTCAGAAGGAGACTTAGCTATTGCCGTAATGTGGGGTTTCCATGATAAAGTGGATGTTACAGTAATACCAAGTATGTTCATTGATTGAGTCAAGAGGTAAAATTACAGAACCGTCAAGGAGAGACGAAAGTTGTGAGGAGTTTTCGATAGAGAGATGTGTAGAAACTGGGTCTTGGAGGCATTAAACTTAACAAGATTTTGTGTACCCCACTGAGGTATCTTGTTCAAGTCTGGGTTTACTGAGGAAGCTGTGTCAAGACGAGATGCAGATCGAGTGAGAGAAGAGGGAGCAGAATTAAAGGATGTGGATGAATGAGTGTTGAGAAAGAAGCGCTTTTCGGACAGTCCGAAAAGAGATTACGGGAAGAGGTATAGGATTAGTAAGAGGAGCATCAGAGGTGAAGGAATGTTAGAGTCATCCAAGGAGGAGTTAGAGGAGAAACGGGAACCAAAGAAAGTTACTTCGTCTACGGGAAAGACAGAGCGCAAAAGAGAAGGGAAGGTAGAGCGACAGAAATTGTTAGAAAGGCCTTAGCTAAAGACCAGAGAAACCTATCATTGGATGACGAGGAGTGGTTATCGCACTTCCTTTGGATAAAGGAACACTTCACCTCACGGATGACGTACTTGTAATGATTACGGCCTGTGATAACTGCCAATGGCAGTCAGAGGAAGGAGAGTTTTTCCAAGCCTGATGTGCCTGATCCCTTGCTTGAATGGTCTCAGAACAGGAACGGTTGAACCATGGATTGGATGAAGAGGTCGTCTTGGAGGAAGAGGGGATAAATGCTTACAATCCCGACACAATAACCTCTGCTATGCGTTTGGTGGTGACTGAAGCGTCACCATATGAGACTGTATGTTGCCCATACGATTTACAGTGTGACCCATGCCATACAGTGTCCACCATACCATACAGTGTGACCCAGACCATACAGTGTGACCCAGACCATACAGTGTCCACCATACCATACAGTGTGACCCAGACCATACAGTGTGACCCAGACCATACAGTGTGACCCATACCATACAGTGTCCACCACCATACCATATAGTGTGACCCAGACCGTCTTATGGTTCTTCCCGTGACTATTATTTACATCCTCTGGGTCTTGGGTCGTATTCTGTTTCCCAAATCTTCCCTCATGTGTCGTCCAGCAGACCTCTGACATTACTCCTCCTCCTCCTCCTCCTCATTCACTGCTGTGCCTCACTCTGTGTCTGTGGTGTTGTCCTCACTCTGATGATCTATGTCTGTCTTCTGCCAGTTGTCATATGTATTGTTCTGTGCCCCACATCACGTCCTTGACCTTCTCTGCCTCTCTGTCATCTTCATATGTTGTCAGTGTACGTTCGAGAGGCATGGTTGGTCGTGGCGCCAAGTGCATGTGTCAAGGTTTATACAGAGGTAATGTTTCTATGAAAGACTTTACTGATATGTACAAGATAAGCTTACTGTAGTATTCCTGTATGACTGTAGGAGTGTACGGGTACACTTCCTGTACCGTTCCTGTATGACTGTAGGAATGTACGGGTACACTTCCTGTACCGTTCCTGTATGAGTGTAGTGCTGGATTGCCTGTTAGATATGACTGGAGAACCACCTCCACTTACTGCAGTGTGAGCGGTTATAAATCGTCTTGGGAGTCTATATTTACATAGCCAATATGGCGGGTGAGGCCTCTGGCATATTGGCTGTGTCGTGTCTTCACCTTCTTCATTAATCATGGCTTCACATACAGCAAAGTTAGTTTTTTTTTTCATTCATTTTATACATTAGTGAGTATGTATATCTTTTAGTTCATTATCACGACTCTCTCTCTCTCTCTCTCTCTCTCTCTCTCTCTCTCTCTCTCTCTCTCTCTCTCTCTCTCTCTCTCTCTCTCTCTCTCTCTCTCTCTCTCTCTCTCTCTCTCTCTCTCTCTCTTATCTGAAACTCATTTCCTGGTTTATTCTTGGCAGTGGAGAGCAGACCGCACCTTGCTGGTGTTGGCAGACCAGTGCCTGTCATGCTGGTGTTGGCAGACCAGTGCTTGTCATGCTGGTGTTGGCAGACCAGTACCTGTCATGCTGGTGTTGGCAGACCAGTACCTGTCATGCTGGTGTTGGCAGACCAGTGCCTGTCATGCTGGTGTTGGCAGACCAGTGCCTGTCATGCTGGTGTTGGCAGACCAGCGCTTGTCATGCTGGTGTTGGCAGACCAGTACCTGTCATGCTGGTGTTGGCAGACCAGTACCTGTCATGCTGGTGTTGGCAGACCAGTGCCTGTCATGCTAGTGTTGGCAGACCAGTACCTGTCATACTGGTGTTGGCAGACCAGTGTCTGTCATGCTGGTGTTGTCAGACCAGTGCCTGTCATGCTGGTGTTGGCAGACCAGTGCCTGTCATGCTGGTGTTGGCAGACCAGTGCCTGTCATGCTGGTGTTGGCAGACCAGTGCCTGTCATGCTGGTGTTGGCAGACCAGTGCCTGTCATGCTAGTGTTGGCAGACCAGTACCTGTCATACTGGTGTTGGCAGACCAGTGTCTGTCATGCTGGTGTTGGCAGACCAGTGCCTGTCATGCTGGTGTTGGCAGACCAGTACCTGTCATGCTGGTGTTGGCAGACCAGTGCCTGTCATGCTGGTGTTGGCAGACCAGTACCTGTCATGCTAGTGTTGGCAGACCAGTGCCTGTCATGCTGGTGTTGGCAGACCAGTGCCTGTCATGCTAGTGTTGGCAGACCAGTACCTGTCATACTGGTGTTGGCAGACCAGTGTCTGTCATGCTGGTGTTGGCAGACCAGTGCCTGTCATGCTAGTGTTGGCAGACCAGTGCCTGTCATGCTAGTGTTGGCAGACCAGTGCCTGTCATGCTGGTGTTGGCAGACCAGTGCCTGTCATGCTGGTGTTGGCAGACCAGTGCCTGTCATGCTAGTGTTGGCAGACCAGTACCTGTCATACTGGTGTTGGCAGACCAGTGTCTGTCATGCTGGTGTTGGCAGACCAGTGCCTGTCATGCTAGTGTTGGCAGACCAGTGCCTGTCATGCTAGTGTTGGCAGACCAGTACCTGTCATGCTGGTGTTGGCAGACCAGTGCCTGTCATGCTGGTGTTGTCATAACATCTCGTACAGAACCCAACCAACTCGAGGTTTTCGTTGTGGTCAGATAGCATTATGTTCACCCTGGACCTGGGCCAGCATGTAACTGTATGAATCTAGTATGAACGTTTACAACAGGAACGTTAGTTGTATTAGGGTAAACGTTGGTTGTATGAGGGTAAACGTTGGTTGTATGAGGGTAAACGTTAGTTGTATGAGGGTAAACGTTGGTTGTATGAGGGTAAACGTTGGTTGTATGAGGGTAAACGTTAGTTGTATGAGGGTAAACGTTGGTTGTATGAGGGTAAACGTTAGTTGTATGAGGGTAAACGTTAGTTGTATGAGGGTAAACGTCAGTTGTATGAGGGTAAACGTTGGTTGTATGAGGGTAAACGTTGGTTGTATGAGGGTAAACGTTAGTTGTATGAGGGTAAACGTTGGTAGTATGAGGGTAAACGTTGGTAGTATGAGGGTAAACGTTGGTTGTATGAGGGTAAACGTTGGTTGTATGAGGGTAAACGTTGGTAGTATGAGGGTAAACGTTGGTTGTATGAGGGTAAACGTTAGTTGTATGAGGGTAAACGTTGGTTGTATGAGGGTAAACGTTAGTTGTATGAGGGTAAACGTTGGTTGTATGAGGGTAAACGTTAGTTGTATGAGGGTAAACGTTGGTTGTATGAGGGTAAACGTTGGTTGTATGACGGTAAGCGTTGGTTGTATGAGGGCAAACGTTAGTTGTATGAGGGTAAACGTTGGTTGTATGAGGGTAAACGTTGGTTGTATGAGGGTAAACGTTAGTTGTATGAGGGTAAACGTTGGTTGTATGAGGGTAAACGTTGGTTGTATGTGGGTAAACGTTAGTTGTATGAGGGTAAACGTTGGTTGTATGAGGGTAAACGTTGGTTGTATGAGGGTAAACGTTGGCGTGGGTAGTTGGATGTGGAAGTGTGATGTTCTCATAACTTCATGTGTGGTGCATCACGTGACGAGAGCAGTGTGGGTTGTCGTCTGTTCGTTGCTGAGCCGTGAGACAAGAGGAAACCGAACCTTGCGTATATATTGAGATTTTATTCACCTTACGATGGTTTGGGAGGTCTTCTACCCCCACAGCTGGGTCTGGCACCTTACCTTACCTTACGATGGTGTGGGAGGTCTTCTACCCCCACAGCTGGGTCTGGCACCTTACCTTACCTTACGATGGTGTGGGAGGTCTTCTACCCCCACAGCTGGGTCTGGCACCTTACCTTACCTTACGATGGTGTGGGAGGTCTTCTACCCCCACAGCTGGGTCTGGCACCTTACCTTACCTTACGATGGTGTGGGAGGTCTTCTACCCCCACAGCTGGGTCTGGCACCTTACCTTACCTTACGATGGTGTGGGAGGTCTTCTACCCCCACAGCTGGGTCTGGCACCTTACCTTACCTTACGATGGTGTGGGAGGTCTTCTACGCCCACAGCTGGGTCTGGCACCTTACGATGGTGTGGGAGGTCTTCTACCCCCACAGCTGGGTCTGGCACCTTACGATGGTGTGGGAGGTCTTCTACCCCCACAGCTGGGTCTGGCACCTTACGATGGTGTGGAAGGTCGTCTACCCTCATAACTGTTTTACAACCATGTTGTTGTGATGTTCCTTTCCTGGCCTAGGTTGTTGCCAGTTGTTAACTGGTTTTATGACATGATAATTGCTGCATCAGAGAACGTGGGTAAAATAGATCGTTGGCTTTGATGATGGTTGTGATAGTAGGTTCAGAGTAATTGAGAGAGACAATAGCAGTGTTACGTCAGTGTGAATGGCGAGGCTACAAAAGTTGAAAATGAGTTTACATATTTTGGATCTGTGATCAGTGTGGACGGATGTGGCAAGACTGAAGCTGAGAGTAAGGTTGGTCAAGGGAGAGGAACTAGAGATGCTCTGAAGTTAAGATGAATGATGAGGAAAATGAAGTTGAGATAATTGTAAGATGGAGGGTTTAAGATCCCTGCACAACACGGCTCGTGAGCTGAGAAGGTAACTGTCTGAGCTGAGAACTTTGTTCTTAATTCATTCTGTGTTGATGTAACCGAAGTTGTAGGTAAAACACACACACACACACACACACACACACACACACACACACACACACACCACACCACACCACACACGTGGTAGGGTATACATGTGCTAGCGTATACATGTGGTAATGTATAAATGTGGTAGCGTATACATGTGGTAGCGAGGGGACTGAGGAAGAGCGGCGTGTCTCTGAAGGAGCGTGGTGATGGGCGTGTCAGCGCGTGGTGATGGGCGTGTCAGCGCGTGGTGATGGGTGCGTCAGCGCGTGGTCATGGGCGTGTCAGCGCGTGGTGATGGGTGCGTCACCGCATGGTGGTGGGTGTGTCAGCGTTTGGTGGTGGGTGTGTCAGCGTTTGGTGGTGGGCGTGTAAGGGCGTGGTGGTGGGTGTGTCAGCGCATGGTGGTGGGTGTGTCACCGCATGGTGGTGGGTGTGTCAGCGTTTGGTGGTGGGCGTGTAAGGGCGTGGTGGTGGGCGTGTCAGCGCGTGGTGGTGGGCGTGTCAGCACGTGGTGATGGGTGTGTGAGCAGGTACCCCCTGGCTCACGTACCCCCTCAGTCCCCCCCCCCCATCCCCCCCTCTCACTCGCTATGATAAAAAGAAAAACTCATCACAAAGAGATAACCACTTCTCTCCCAGTGAACAAACTAGCTCCAGTGTCTACTAACACACTAAGTCTTTAAGGTCGAGAACCATGTACGTCAAACCTAAACTTTCTACTCTTGTGTTCAGTGTGGCATCACATTTTCTACCTGTGTCGTGCCGTTCATAAGGTCCGTGTGTGTGCGTGTGTGTGTGTGTGTGTGTGCGTGTGTGTCGTCAAACATGGAGCAGCGTCCTGTGATGATGATGGCTACTGGTGAGTGGGGTCCACAGCTGAACTCTCCCCACGTCAATATTTGTATAAAGACTTAGACACATCCAGCTTTTATTACACCAGCAACCTCCTGTGTTTACACCCGATATTACATAGTCCAGACCTGTATCGGTCCAGCTTGGAACCAGTCACAACCATACAGGAGCCAGTCACAACCATACAGGAACCAGTCACAACCATACAGGAACCAGTCACAACCATACAGGAACCAGTCACAACCATACAGGAACCAGTCACAACCATACAGGAGCCAGTCACAACCATACAGGAACCAGTCACAACCATACAGGAACCAGTCACAACCATACAGGAACCAGTCACAACCATACAGGGACGCTTGTCGTACATCAGGGAATAAGAATGTGTATAGTATCTTGCAGAATAATACAGCATTGAAGCAATATATTATATGTGAGATTATATACATTATATGTGTTGATACATATAACCTCATTCATGGTTATGGTATTTTGGTTCAACAGTGAAGCATCAGGTGTTGTGATGTAGCCATAGTGAGGCAGGTGTTGTGGTATAATCATAGTGAGGCAGGTGTTGTGGTATAACCATAGTGAGGCAGGTGTTGTAGTATAATCATAGTGAGGCAGGTGTTGTAGTATAACCATAGTGAGGCAGGTGTCTTCCCCGCGACCTGATCTCCACCAGGTTGTAGTGATGCCTCATCATCTGGCCCCCCAGCAGGCAGTTCCTCAACCCCCCCTCCCCCAGTTGGCAGTAGTGAGGGTCCATCTGCTGCAGCACGGAGGCAGGTCAGGTCAGGCCAGGTCAGGTCAGGTGGACACATTGGTCGTGTGATTATCTGTGGCCCACTGACGACCTGGCCACCAGCAGGAGGGACCAGGGCTCCCCCAGCCGGCCCGGACGAGGTGCCTTGAAAGCTGCGTCTTAACTCTTGCACCATCTTCTCCCTCGCTCACTGGCTCCCTCTCTGGCTCCCTCCCTGGCTCGCTCCCTCTCTCGCTCCCTCCCTGGCTCGCTCCCTCCTTGGCTCCCTCCCTCGCTCCCTGGCTGTCACCAGAGCAAACTCCACCATGACAGATGATCGCTTTTCTACGACCTTCTCTCTACGTTTCCTGTAAAGTTATATTTTTCATGTAGAAAAAAAAGGGTAATGTTCTTTAGGAAGATCTGACAGTGCCGTATATCAGGCCTGGCTCAGCTGATCCTTAATACTTCTTTAATTTCACAACTCCAGAACCTCTTGTGTAGGGCAGCGGCAGCCTCACATCTGCGCTGTAATCTGTAGCTGGGAAGTGATTTTCTCCTCAGCAGTGTGTGTGTACATCTTTTCACGCGGTGACGTTGTTAGTGACTTTCCACTCGTGGTATAGTCACTTGCAGGCAGAGTCCGGTAACACTGTCTGGACGCAGGGAAGAAAACGACTGATACTAAGGCAATACTTGCATGAGAAAGGAAAAGTTAAGTGTTACTCTTGATTACGATACATCGTGGTGTGTGGGAGGCTAAACCTGAGAAGGAGGCAGGCACCGTCTGGCTCCTCTTCAGTGGATTCCAGTCCATCTGGGCTTCCACGCCCGTGGTCACCTTCTTGTGGAAACCAAGTCTGAGGACAAGTGTTCGAACCCACGTATAATGCACCACACTGGTCGATGATAAATACGCAGATGACACAGCCATCTTGATCTGTTACATGAGGGACGACAAAAACACAGGCGGTCTTGTGTCTACTGAAGACTGTCCTGCCCCGATCCTTGCACCTTGTCCTGCCCCGATCCTTGTACCTTGTCCTGCCCCGATCCTTGTACCTTGTCCTGCCCCGATCCTTGTACCTTGTCCTGCCCCGATCCTTGCACCTTGTCCTGCCCCGATCCTTGTACCTTGTCCTGCCCCGATCCTTGCGTCTTGTCCCGATCCTTGCACCTTGTCCTGCCTCGATCCTTGGTGTTTGCAGTACACAAAGTCACAGTGGCGGTGGCTGTGCATAATTAAAGAAGAACATAAAAGTTTTGGCTGATAATAGAGAAAACATTTTCATAAACGGCAACACAGCCCAGCTAAGTAGCTGTCTGTTTTGATTATGTTAAATCTGAACGAAACTGAATGAAAAAAGGAAGCATTTTTAAACAAACTTTGAGAGGAATCAAAAATTGAAAGCAATCAAGCTCGCTGAAACCCCGAGTCTTCCCCAGACTACAACACCCTGAGCCTTCCCCAGACTACAACACCCTGAGCCTTCCCCAGACTACAACACCCTGAGCCTTCCCCAGACTACAACACCCTGAGCCTTCCCCAGACTACAACACCCTGAGCCTTCCCCAGACTACAACACCCTGAGCCTTCCCCAGACTACAACACCCTGAGCCTTCCCCAGACTACAACACCCTGAGCCTTCCCCAGACTACAACACCCTGAGCCTTCCCCAGACTACAACACCCTGAGCCTTCCCCAGACTACAACACCCTGAGCCTTCCCCAGACTACAACACCCTGAGCCTTCCCCAGACTACAACACCCTGAGCCTTCCCCAGACTACAACACCCTGAGCCTTCCCCAGACTACAACACCCTGAGCCTTCCCCAGACTACAACACCCTGAGCCTTCCCCAGACTACAACACCCTGAGCCTTCCCCTGACTACAACACCCTGAGCCTCCCCCAGACTACAACACCCTGAGCCTTCCCCAGACTACAACACCCTGAGCCTTCCCCTGACTACAACACCCTGAGCCTCCCCCAGACTACAACATCCTGAGCCTTCCCCAGACTACAACACCCTGAGCCTTCCCCTGACTACAACACCCTGAGCCTTCCCCAGACTACAACACCCTGAGCCTTCCCCAGACTACAACACCCTGAGCCTTCCCCCAGACTACAACACCCTGAGCCTTCCCCAGACTACAACACCCTGAGCCTTCCCCAGACTACAACACCCTGAGCCTTCCCCAGACTACAACACCCTGAGCCTTCCCCAGACTACAACACCCTGAGCCTTCCCCAGACTACAACACCCTGAGCCTTCCCCAGACTACAACACCCTGAGCCTTCCCCAGACTACAACACCCTGAGCCTTCCCCAGACTACAACACCCTGAGCCTTCCCCAGACTACAACACCCTGAGCCTTCTACTGGTTTACCCGGTAAAGTCTTCGGTGGTCTTCACCCTCACAGCCAGGCTGGGCCCAGGCTGTTGGATCGGGTCGTTGGTCGACCAAGCTGTTGGAAGCCGCAGTCCTCAGGCCCACATGTACTTGTCTAGTGCACATTTGACCTTCTCTACCGTGCAGCATCCCAGGCTGTTTCTGACGGTAGATGGCAAGGTGTTGAAGAGTCTTGGAGCCGGATATTTAAGGTGTTGTCTCATCTTGTGCATATAGCACCTTTGGATTTCAGAGGTAGTATTTTTCGAAGTCTTCCATGGCTGTCGTGCCAGCAGGATTCTCTAGGTGGAGATGATGTTATACCTCTCCCGTCTGCGTTCCTGGTAATTCAGTTCCTTCACCATATCAATGTTGGCTGTGAAAGATCTGTGAACCTTTTCTAATTCCACAATTTCGTTCGCATTGTAGGGTGATGTTAAGACGCAGTAGTATTCAACTCGTAAAAGAATTAGCGCTTTGAATAATCTCATAAATTATTTTTTCCATTGTCTTGAAGGTCCGCAGGATCCAGCCTGCCCCCTCAGCATGAGGCAACCGTTGTTTTGTTGTGTTCGCTGAAGGTTAGGTCGTCAGACATGACTACGCCAAGGTCTTTCACATTAGTCAACTGGTTTATGATGGCGTCTGTATCAGTCCGGTGTTCTGTGTTGTTATATTTCTTCATGTTCCTCATACCAGAGGAGTTTACATTCATCTCCATTGAAAAGTATGTTATTCTCAGTTACCCAGATAAAGACTTCGCTTATGTCTCTAGCAGCCTTTTGGCATCTTTTATTGATGTGATTTTCATACTTATTCTCGTATCGTCTGAAGAAGATGCTATGAAACTGTGGCTCGTGTTTGCGTCAAGTCAGGTATAAGAATGAGGAACAGAAGGGTGCAAGTACACTTGCTTGGCAGGTCTGAGCTTTTTATTGTGGAGACACAGGAGGTGGCATGGTTGACAACTACGTGTTGTGATCTACTAAATAAAACGTTGTATTTCATCTCACAATTTTTCTAATTATTCACGTCTTTCACATTTCATGTGCTATGCCAGCATGGTCACGTGTCAAATGCTTTTGCTAAGTCTGTGTAAATGACGTCATCATTGTCTTTGTTTTCCAGAGCATGAACAATGTTATCATGATGATCAAACAACTGAACGAGGCAGGATCATCCCGCCCTGAAGCCATGTTATTATGGGTTATGTTCACATTGTTCACTGCCATAAATTTAGCCAATTTGCTTGTTAGGAATCTTACGAAGACATTAATGATGCGTGATGTTAATGCTGTTGGTCGATAGTTTTTTGGGGAATGTTTTGTTTGCATTTTTGTGGAGTGGGAGGATGTAGGTCAGTTCCAGACCTCAACACCCGGAACCTCCCCCAAGCCACAGTACAGACCTGGGTCATAATACGACGATAAACATACCAACTTACACGATTTTTCGATGTCCTCATTTGCATAAGTGCTGAACCTTGGCTCTCGATTGCTTGAATATCGTTATCAGTTTTACTTGTGAACTACAGAAATAGAATCAAATGTATTCTACAACGCATTGAGTTATGGCTTGGTTTTTATGGTAGTAAGACGAAGAGTTGATGAATTATATCCTAGGTGACGCTTTGATGTTGGTGACCTGACTGAACATTTGCAAAATGGTGTTCAGCTCAGGCGAACAGCAGGTCATACAGGTCCTCTCCTGGTCCACTGGCAGCAGGTCACTCAGGTCCTGGTCCACTGGCAGCAGGTCACCCAGGTCCTGGTCCACTGGCAGCAGGTCACTCAGGTCCTGGTCCACTGGCAGCAGGTCACCCAGGTCCTGGTCCACTGGCAGCAGGTCACCCAGGTCCTGGTCCAGTGGCAGCAGGTCACTCAGGTCCTGGTCCACTGGCAGCAGGTCACGGCAGCAGGTGGTACAGCTCCTTCAAACTTGCTCACTTGGTATCAGTTCTGTCATGCTGGTATCCACAGGTCCAGGTAACTGTTGACCCCTGCTCCAAGTATAGGGGTAGTACACTGTTGTGGGGGTCCACATATATCAGGGGAGGGTCAGAGGTCATCCACATATACCAGGGGAAGGTCAGAGGTCATCCACATATACCAGGGGGAGGTCAGAGGTCATCCATATATACCAGGGGAGGGTCATAGGTCATCCATTATACCAGGGGAAGGTCAGAGGTCATCCACTATACCAGGGGAAGGTCAGAGGTCATCCACATATACCAGGGGGAGGTCAGAGGTCATCCATATATACCAGGGGAGGGTCATAGGTCATCCATTATACCAGGGGAAGGTCAGAGGTCATCCACTATACCAGGGGAAGGTCAGAGGTCATCCACATATACCAGGGGAAGGTCAGAGGTCATCCACAAAGGTTTACGGTAGACCAACTGTCTTGCTCGCCACCATGGCCGGGTCACTGGCCACCTTCACCAACCACAGCCACAGCTTGCATCAACCCCTTAATCACGACTCTCTCTCTCTCTCTCTCTCTCTCTCTCTCTCTCTCTCTCTCTCTCTCTCTCTCTCTCTCTCTCTCTCTCTCTCTCTCTCTCTCTCTCTCTCAGCCGTGGTAGGTAGGCAGAGGGAAGGCATAACGCCAAGTTACACAATAAGGGAACTTGTGTGTCTGGTGACATGTTGGGATATTTGAGTAAGATGGAGAACTCCGCAGCCCACGAGTGCCCAGCTGTTGCTTCATACAGCAACCCAATAATTAATTAATCTATTATCTGGTCCTCATTAGAGATTCTTACGTCTTGAAAATGCTTTAGACTGATGATAGAGATCCTTAAGAACTGATGCTTGCTAAGCATCTGATTTGCTCTGGACTGTTAATTTAAGGTTGGTCCGCAGAATAAAGGTTTAACGTTTTAAGGAAAAGGAACCTAAGGAGACGTATGCTAAAGACCTGTCGACCCGCGGCACGGGACTACCTGCTGCTTCCCATAGTTACTGTGTGGAGATCAACCTCACGAGCATTGACCGTTATGATACCTCCTCCTCCTCCTCCTCCTCGAACACCGAAGTTTACCAAGATTTCTTTTTCTTCTTCTTGTCTTCGTCTCTTCGTATAACATCCTACTTTAAAAGTCAGGTATGAGGAACTCTGAATAGTCTCCTTTAACTTCTGTTTCTTCAGTTATGTTTACTCTTCCAGCAGTTGGTTAGATACAGTTGCTGGCGACGTCCAGACGATACAGCTCATGTGTGTCAGCGGCAGCACAGGTGCAGCACATCTTGCCACCTGACCTGCACTCTCACCGGTGGACATCTCTGATCTGCGAACATGTGAGAGCAGTGAGGGCTGTACTCTCTGAAGGGCAACCTGGAGACGTGGAAGTGGAACTTGGAAATCTGTGGAAAACATGATTCTCATCCTACACTGTGGAAGGTAACTTTTGACACCTCAAGTATGAGAAGTTGTGCGAGAGATTACCAAACAAATCGAAGCATACGACAAGTACAGGAAGAGACGAGTGTTTGATATACTGTCACCAGCACAATATGTGTACATGAATGGATTTGAAAACTTCCTAAAGAATTAACCTCCAGGTTACGGGACCAGTTTGGTTGTGGTTACATAAGCCTTCGGGCTGAGACCTCCAACCTAACCTAACCTAACCTAACCTAGCCTAGCCTAACCTAACCTATCCTAATTGAGCCGAGGAACAAGACGGCAGCTTCGTTGCAGACCCAGATGTAAGGAGGAAGACCTCGGAAACCATCGTAAAGTATACATGAGGTTAGGTAACTCCTTCATACACACGTAACTTCCAAAATCACATCCAATCTTCTTTAACTCATCAGTAAGTTTCACACACCCACATACCCAGTACACCATTATTCAAACCTTACCTAAATCCATTCATGAGTCCTTCACTTGCCTCACTAACACATGTGTTGCCTCTGTGTGGCGTTCCTCTGGTTCAAGTGTTTAGTGAGGGGAATTGAGTGAGGGATGCGGGTAAGAACAACTCATTTATAACAATAACCATGCTCCACTGGGTGAGGCAGGTGGTGGCGGCAGGTCATAGAGCCAGCGGAGGTGGTAGACTGTGGTAGGTTGGACTGGTCGAGTATGGTAGGGTCAAGATGCGTGAGGTAGAGCATGGTCGACCTGAGTGTCTGCCGGGTCTACAGGAACATGTACTGACGGAGGAGGTACCATCAGAACTACTGAAGTCCGGAGTCTGTTTATATGCCTGACCTCCTACGGTATACAAGAGCCAGGAAGGTCAGGTCACGAGAGCAGTGTGGGAGGAGATGCAGTTACACAGGGGAACAGGAGACGTCGCTGAGTGTTGGAACCTATGAAGAGGCGGGCACCGTCGTGGAGAGAAAGGGTGGCTTTGTAGTCAGACGTGGCAAGGTCTGTACCTCAGTCCACTCCACACTGCAGGAGTGTGTGAGGTCAGGTGAGGTAGTCTTTGGGGCCGGCTCTCCCCAGGGATCAGGTCAGGTCAGTTGCTTACCGACGGGTTGGCTGATGTCATGATCCTCCCTCCCTGAAACCCCTGATCTCCCCACACTTCTCCACGTTTCTAAACCATTGCCACATCCTCCACACCAGTCCCTCCCTTGCCTCTCCCTGCCCACCCTTGGCCGTCACCCATGGCCCTTCATCTACCCTAGCTAATACCTCCACTTCTCCCCCTAATCATCCTCTACCCCCACTCTGTCTCCCCCTCGTCAACCTATACCCCCAACTCTCCCCCTCATCTTTCCCTACCCCTAAATCTCCCCCTTGTACATGATATTTGTTTTTCGTTCAGTAGAACGAACGATTTCGCTAATATTAGAAATCAAAAATGAAAAGAAAAATATGTGTACAATACAATCTTTCTTGCGTGTATCATTAAGGGAAATCTGAAAGAACGTGAACTTAGACTAAAGAATTAGAAACATTTTAAAGAACATGGACTCTGGGTTATACGAATTAATTAATGTCTCAGGAAGCACTTGACGAAGGAAGGCCATAATGAGAACATGAATACCTGTAAAGACGCCAGTCATGTCTTCATTATACTCACAACCTTCATTATACTCACAACCTTCATTATACTCACAACCATCATTATACTCACAACCTTCATTATACTCACAACCATCATTATACTCACAACCTTCATTATACTCACAACCTTCATTATACTCACAACCTTCATTATACTCACAACCTTCATTATACTCACAACCTTCATTATACTCACAACCTTCATTATACTCACAACCATCATTATACTCACAACCTTCATTATACTCACAACCTTCATTATACTCACAACCTTCATTATACTCACAACCTTCATTATACTCACAACCTTCATTATACTCACAACCATCATTATACTCACAACCTTCATTATACTCACAACCATCATTATACTCACAACCTTCATTATACTCACAACCTTCATTATACTCACAACCTTCATTATACTCACAACCATCATTATACTCACAACCATCATTATACTCACAACCTTCATTATACTCACAACCTTCATTATACTCACAACCATCATTATACTCACAACCATCATTATACTCACAACCTTCATTATACTCACAACCTTCATTTGCATAATTTGGCTATTTTTCGAGAGAAAATCTTGTTGCATTTTGTCTTGAAATACATAATCTTATTAGAATTATCTTAATACTTTATGACTGCATTTTTGTATGATTATCTTTATAATTATTTTGTTTTTATTTGCATATTGCCATTAAAGGTTGACAATCAGTTACCCTCGTTAATGATTAGTGATAAATAATCGATTACCCCAGTGTGGTACTAACAAAGGAAGAAGAAGAAGAAGAAGAAGAAGAAGAAGAAGAAGAAGAAGAAGAAGAAGCAGTAGAAGAAGAAGAAGGAGAAGAAGAAGAAGAAGAAGCAGTAGAAGAAGAAGAAGAAGAAGAAGAAGAAGAAGAAGAAGGAGAAGAAGAAGAAGAAGAAGCAGTAGAAGAAGAAGAAGAAGAAGAAGGAAAATAAGAAGAAGAAGACGAAGCAGTAGAAGAAGAAGAAGAAGAAGAAGAAGAAGAAGGAGAAGAAGAAGAAGAAGAAGCAGTAGAAGAAGAAGAAGAAGAAGAAGAAGAAGAAGAAGAAGAAGAAGAAGAAGGAGAAGAAGAAGAAGAAGAAGCAGTAGAAGAAGAAGAAGAAGAAGAAGAAGAAGAAGAAGAAGAAGAAGAAGAAGAAGCAGTAGAAGAAGAAGAAGAAGAAGAAGAAGAAGAAGAAGGAGAAGAAGAAGAAGAAGAAGAAGAAGAAGAAGAAGAACACCTCCCTGACCACATCTTAACTTCCGCAACTGCACTAATTAGTTCCTGTTTTCTCTCATCCCATTTGTCACCTCACACACTCACATGACATCCTCATAATCGTCACTCCTCAGCTCTCTGTATGTCCTTCTCTCCTTTCCATTATTCATCATGACTCAACTCCTCCCAGTCAACATTGTTCATCCACATGACTCATCCTCTCTCTACCTTCATGTTCTTTCCATCGAGGAAGAGCCTTCTGCTGTACTATCCTGTCTCCATCTATAGTGGTGGGTGGGGAGGAACCTTCTGCTGTACTATCCTGTCTCCATCTATAGTGGTGGGTGGGGGAGGAGCCTTCTGCTGTACTATCCTGTCTCCATCTATAGTGGTGGGTGGGAGAGGAACCTTCTGCTGTACTATCCTGTCTCCATCTATAGTGGTGGGTGGGGAGGAGCCTTCTGCTGTACTATCCTGTCTCCATCTATAGTGGTGGGTGGGAGAGGAACCTTCTGCTGTACTATCCTGTCTCCATCTATAGTGGTGGATGGGGAGGAGCCTTCTGCTGTACTATCCTGTCTCCATCTATAGTGGTGGGTGGGGAGGAGCCTTCTGCTGTACTATCCTGTCTCCATCTATAGTGGTGGGTGGGGAGGAGCCTTCTGCTGTACTATCCTGTCTCCATCTATAGTGGTGGGTGGGGAGGAGCCTTCTGCTGTACTATCCTGTCTCCATCTATAGTGGTGGGTGGGGAGGAGCCTTCTGCTGTACTATCCTGTCTCCATCTATAGTGGTGGGTGGGGGAGGAGCCTTCTGCTGTACTATCCTGTCTCCATCTATAGTGGTGGGTGGGGGAGGAGCCTTCTGCTGTACTATCCTGTCTCCATCTATAGTGGTGGGTGGGGGAGGAGCCTTCTGTTGTACTATCCTGTCTCCATCTATAGTGGTGGGTGGGGAGGAGCCTTCTGCTGTACTATCCTGTCTCCATCTATAGTGGTGGGTGGGGAGGAGCCTTCTGCTGTACTATCCTGTCTCCATCTATAGTGGTGGGTGGGGAGGAGCCTTCTGCTGTACTATCCTGTCTCCATCTATAGTGGTGGGTGGGGGAGGAGCTATAGCGTTGTCTCCATCTCTGTACATAAGGATAGCTTTACCGTTCTGTGTAGAGAGTCAATTTATCACTGATCATTGTGACTCGTGTCATGTGTTCCTCACATGTCTTGCCTCATGGACCACTTAACGACTGAGTTACAGTAGTTACGACTAACAACCAGTAAAGCTGTTCGGAAGATCTGTGAATTAGACGTTTAATCTTTTGTCCAAAGCTTTTCGAAAATACTTCTAAATGTTACAAGATGTCAAGAATCATGTCTTCCGTGTCGTTGTGTTGAGCAGTAACTTGTGATCATGATCGTACACAGGAAAGGGAACGAAACTGAACATGAAAATGAACCCAATGAATTTTTTTTTTAAGTCACGTGAATGTGAGGTTACAGTACGGTAACCTCACGCTCCGTTCCACGAAAATTATGGCCACAAATACTATTAATGATTCCAATTATGCTTATAATATTTTAGTTTACCTAATTTGCATAATTAGCCAATAATGAGAGCTGATTGGTCGAAAACTCTTGCTAAATTTTCTCTTGAATTATACGACCGATCAGAACCAAAGCAAGACCACTGGATCATCAAGTTGTGGGGTTGATGATGTGTGGCTTAGATCTGTCTGCCTCCCAGCTGTGGTGGTGGTGGTAGGAAGGAAACACTCGAGACTGTCAACCACACAAGACTGCACCGTCTCGGTGGATGCTCCACCTTCCTGCGTCAGGCAGGTCTCCACCAACCTGCGTCAGGCAGGTCTCCACCAGCCTGCGTCAGGCAGGTCTCCACCAACCTGCGTCAGGCAGGTCTCCACCTTCCTGCGTCAGGCAGGTCTCCACCAACCTGCGTCAGGCAGGTCTCCACCTTCCTGCGTCAGGCAGGTCTCCACCAACCTGCGTCAGGCAGGTCTCCACCAACCTGCGTCAGGCAGGTCTCCACCTTCCTGCGTCAGGCAGGTCTCCACCCTCCTGCGTCAGGCAGGTCTCCACCAACCTGCGTCAGGCAGGTCTCCACCAACCTGCGTCAGGCAGGTCTCCACCTTCCTGCGTCAGGCAGGTCTCCACCAACCTGCGTCAGGCAGGTCTCCACCAACCTGCGTCAGGCAGGTCTCCACCAACCTGCGTCAGGCAGGTCTCCACCCTCCTGCGTCAGGCAGGTCTCCACCTTCCTGCGTCAGGCAGGTCTCCACCAGCCTGCGTCAGGCAGGTCTCCACCAACCTGCGTCAGGCAGGTCTCCACCTTCCTGCGTCAGGCAGGTCTCCACCTCCCCCCCCCCCCCCCCCCCGCACGAGGAGAGGTCGTCTACCACGCTGAACCTCCTGCTGGAGGGTGAGGTGGCTGGAGGGGAGTTGGTGAGGTGGCTGGAGGGGAGCTGGTGAGGTGGCTGGAGGGGAGCTGGTGAGGTGGCTGGAGGGGAGCTGGTCAGGTGGCTGGAGGGGAGCTGGTGAGGTGGCTGGAGGGGAGCTGGTGAGGTGGTTGGAGGGGAGCTGGTGAGGTGGTTGGAGGGGAGCTGGTGAGGTGGCTGGAGGGAAGCTGGTGAGGTGGTTGGAGGGGAGCTGGTGAGGTGGCTGGAGGGGAGTTGGTGAGGTGGCTGGAGGGGAGCTGGTGAGGTGGCTGGAGGGGAGCTGGTGAGGTGGCTGGAGGGGAGCTGGTGAGGTGGCTGGAGGGGAGCTGGTGAGGTGGCTGGAGGGGAGCTGGTGAGGTGGCTGGAGGGGAGCTGGTGAGGTGGCTGGAGGGGAGCTGGTGAGGTGGCTGGAGGGGAGCTGGTGAGGTGGCTGGAGGGGAGCTGGTGAGGTGGCTGGAGGGGAGCTGGTGAGGTGGCTGGAGGGGAGCTGGTGAGGTGGCTGGAGGGGAGCTGGTGAGGTGGCTGGAGGGGAGCTGGTGAGGTGGCTGGAGGGGAGCTGGTGAGGTGGCTGGAGGGGAGCTGGTGAGGTGGCTGGAGGGGAGCTGGTGAGGTGGCTGGAGGGGAGCTGTCTGTTTTACAACCATCCCGTCGTAGTCATGATGGAGACAGACCATCACTATTGCAATCGTGTCTCCATCTAAACACTACCAGCCACACTACCAGCCACACTACCAACCACACTACCAGCCACACTACCAGCCACACCACCAGCCACACCACCAGCCACACTACCAGCCACACTACCAGCCACACCACCAGCCACACTACCAGCCACACTACCAACCACACTACCAGCCACACTACCAACCACACTACCAGCCACACTACCAGCCACACTACCAACCACACTACCAGCCACACTACCAGCCACACTACCAGCCACACCACCAGCCACACCACCAACCACACTACCAGCCACACCACCAGCCACACTACCAGCCACACTACCAGCCACACTACCAACCACACTACCAGCCACACCACCAGCCACACTACCAGCCACACTACCAGCCACACTACCAACCACACTACCAGCCACACTACCAGCCACACTACCAACCACACTACCAGCCACACTACCAGCCACACCACCAGCCACACTACCAGCCACACCACCAGCCACACTACCAGCCACACTACCAGCCACACCACCAGCCACACCACCAGCCACACTACCACCCACACTACCAGCCACACTACCAACCACACTACCAGCCACACTACCAGCCACACCACCAGCCACACCACCAGCCACACTACCAGCCACACCACCAGCCACACCACCAGCCACACTACCAGCCACACCACCAGCCACACCACCAGCCACACTACCACCCACACTACCAGCCACACTACCAGCCACACTACCAGCCACACTACCAGCCACACTACCAGCCACACTACCAACCACACTACCAGCCACACTACCAGCCACACTACCAGCCACACTACCAGCCACACTACCAGCCACACTACCAGCCACACCACCAGCCACACCACCAGCCACACCACCAGCCACACTACCAGCCACACTACCAACCACACTACCAGCCACACCACCAGCCACACTACCAGCCACACTACCAGCCACACTACCAGCCACACCACCAGCCACACTACCACCCACACTACCAGCCACACTACCAGCCACACTACCAGCCACACTACCAGCCACACTACCAGCCACACCACCAGCCACACTACCAGCCACACCACCAGCCACACTACCAGCCACACTACCAGCCACACTACCAGCCACACCACCAGCCACACTACCAGCCACACCACCAGCCACACCACCAGCCACACTACCAGCCACACTACCAGCCACACCACCAGCCACACTACCAGCTTCGTCAGTCCTAGTGTCAGCCCCTGGCCGCTGTCTGAGCCACCCAGCAAGTGTTCGTGATTGTCTGTTTACAAACAACTGTGGTCTGGTATATGTGATTGCTAGACGTGATGTGGAAGGCCACAGTTAAGAGCAGTAAGAGTTAAGAGACAGAGAAGTATCAGTTATGAAGAAGAACATGGGAGATAATCCATGAGTTGTGGAGAACGAGGGAAAACCTGACCTTTTAGAAAGGGTCAGGTGGTAGATGCTGGGAAAGACATGTGAGGGAAAGGATTTCAAAAGCTTAGCGGTGTAGGGAAAGAAACAAACGTCACAACTTCCCACCTTTGACTTGCATCTTATGTCTTGTAGTGAACCCCATTGTCCTTAGCAGCCTTCCTTCTTGTGTTCGGACCAGCTCCGCTCCTTGTTGATCCTGCTTCTGTTCTCGTTCGTATAGTTGGCCAAGACCTGAAGATACAAAAAAGAAATGAAAACCTCAATATATTACACTAGAGCTATCAGGCAGCCAGTCATATGTGCGCCACTGCGTCAGATATGAATGAAAATAAATGAATCATGAAATGAGAGAAATATCTGGACTACCATGGGTTATATATACACATCCATTTATATATATATATAATCACTAGGGCTCTCTGGATTAATTAAGGCCATAGATATTTTTGATGTGTCAGATTATGCACATAAAACTTTCATTGACCTCGTTTGCATAATTACTGAATAATAAATGTTGACCCGTATGAACTTTCTCCCGACCCTTTCTCTTGACCCTAATAGCTTCCTTTGGACCCTAACAACTTTCTCTTGATCCTGACAACAGCTTTTTACTGTAGCATAACAAGAGTCGTGTGAGCCTAACATCAGGTCTACACCAGCAGGAACATGGATCACATGTGTGCTTGTTAATCATCTTTACTGGCGTAGTTACTAAATAATAGACGAGTCAAACTGTTCTGAAATAGATCACTTTACAAATAAAAGATAAGTTTATGAATAAAATGACGAATTAATTGTATTTGTTTCCACGAGAACGGGTCACCCCCCCCTCCCAGGCCCAACCCCACAACTCACAACCCTAAACTCACCCTTTCTCTTCCTTAGCCGAGCGGTTAGTGCTCCCGAATACCACACAAAATATCCTGGGTTCGAATCTTGTCTGTTGGAGGGTATTTTGTGTTTTATGAAGTCCGCGCTCATATGCAATATATATATATATATATATATATATATATATATATATATATATATATATATATATATATATATATATATATATATGTATGTAATGATCGCTGTTTCCTGCGTCAGCAAGGTAGTGCCAGGAAACAGACGAAGAGATAAGATAAGACAGGAGTAAATACGGTGATAGAAAGGGATTCAAAGTATAGCAGACCACTTGGTCCTTTCGAGGTTGTTTGTGATAGTGGAAGATGTCAGAAACTGGCAGAGTAGTGTGGTAAATGTTAGAAGGTATCCAGATCCTTCAGAGAAACTAATGTGTAAATTGTCATTATGACGGTGGAAGCTGCAACACGTTAAGTCGTGGATTTGAAGCGAAATATTCATTAAGCATGATCTTAGACGCAGCATTTGTACTGCTTTCAACCACATAACATGATAAATCGTTCCATATGTTAACGTTCCTGTTGAAGAAAATGTACTTCACTTCATTCGAGGCCAAACGTTTTCACACGAGTTTGTATCTATTAGTTTGAGGAAAATCAGACTAGTCTTATGTTGCTTGATAGATCAAGATGATCAAAGCCTTTAATAATGTTGAACACTTGTGTTGGATCACATCTTGACTGTCTCTTTTTTTAAGCTAAATTGATTCCAGTCGTTAAATCTGCTTCCGTAAGATTGTTTCTCAGTCCTGGTATTATATTGGCAACTTGATGCTGTCCTCTCTTCATTATATCTGTTGTCTTGTTTATGTACGATGACGAAAACTGAACACAACATTTATGATGTAGACGAACCAGTGAAATGTGAAGATTAAGGACGATTTTCCTGTGTTTAATTATATTGGAAAGCTTCATTCTTGAATCCAAGAATTTTGTTCGTTTTTTCCACTGCTCCTGTGCACTGCTGACTTGGTTTTAAGTCACCAGAGATTATTACGCCTAAGTCTTTTCCTCATCTACCTTGTGCAGTTCAACAAAGTCTATCCTGTCGTTTGCCTTTTCGATTTTACAGCCGATGTGTACAACTTTCCACTTACTGATATTTACATTTATTTGCCACGTATGAGCTCAGTTTAACAGGTGGTCTATGTCAGTTGGAAGCTGTAGTCGGCTTGGTACCAGTGTAGACGACTTGGTACCAGTGCAGACGGCTTGGTACCAGTGTAGACGGCTTGGTACCAGTGTAGACGGCTTGGTACCAGTGTAGACGACTTGGTACCAGTGTAGACGGCTTGGTACCAGTGTAGACGGCTTGGTACCAGTGTAGACGGCTTGGTACCAGTGTAGACGACTTGGTACCAGTGTAGACGGCTTGGTACCAGTGTAGACGGCTTGGTACCAGTGTAGACGACTTGGTACCAGTGTAGACGACTTGGTACAAGTGTAGACGACTTGGTACCAGTGTAGACGGCTTGGTACTAGTGTAGACGGCTTGGTACCAGTGTAGACGACTTGGTACAAGTGTAGACGACTTGGTACCAGTGTAGACGGCTTGGTACCAGTGTAGACGGCTTGGTACCAGTGTAGACGGCTTGGTACCAGTGTAGACGACTTGGTACCAGTGTAGACGGCTTGGTACCAGTGTAGACGGCTTGGTACCAGTGTAGACGACTTGGTACCAGTGTAGACGACTTGGTACAAGTGTAGACGACTTGGTACCAGTGTAGACGGCTTGGTACCAGTGTAGACGGCTTGGTACCAGTGTAGACGACTTGGTACAAGTGTAGACGACTTGGTACCAGTGTAGACGACTTGGTACAAGTGTAGACGACTTGGTACCAGTGTAGACGGCTTGGTACCAGTGTAGACGGCTTGGTACCAGAGTGGTATAACCATCAACTTGCTTTCCTCTGGTGCAAGAGGGACGTAACTGCCTCGTTCCCTAGTTAAGATGGGTTTAACGACCTCATTTCTACGAAAAGCAATAAAGATGTTATCGTGTTTGCTGCATGTGAAGCTTAATGTACAGGCATGTGTGTATGTATGCACCGGCCTCTGTTACCAGATGAAAGATAACAGATCCTCCAGTGTAGCGAGGTCCACTGACACAGTTCTGAGTCACCCTGTCCTGGATAACAATATCCACATGACCACTCAACACTGTTGTGAGAATCGTGTTGTTCTGTTATTTCTAAGGTAGTTACGAGAAATGACCATCAAAGTGATCATGGATTGACCTTGATACTCCGTCCTTTGTGTTGTGTTATTAAATGTTGTGGCAGTATGTAGTAAGTTATGGTGTGGCAGTATGTAGAGAGTCATGTTGTAGTGGCAGTATGTAGTGAGTCATGTAGTGGCAGTATGTAGTGAGTCATGTAGTGGCAGTATGTAGTGAGTCATGTTGTAGTGGCAGTATGTAGTGAGTCATGTTGTGACAATATGTAGTGAGTCATGTTGTGGCAGTATGTAGTGAGTCATGTTGTGTCAATATGTAGTGAGTCATGTTGTGGCAGTATGTAGTGAGTCATGTTGTGGCAATATGTAGTGAGTCATGTTGTGGCAGTATGTAGTGAGTGAGTCATGTTGTGGCAATATGTAGTGAGTCATGTTGTAGTGGCAGTATGTAGTGAGTCATGTTGTAGGTGTCTAGTTATGTTGTGGCAGTATGTAGTGCGTCACGTTGTAGGTGTCTAGTTATGTTGTGGCAGTATGTAGTGCGTCACGTTGTAGGTGTCTAGTTATGTTGTGGCTATCTATCGAGTCATGATGTATCTATCTAGTTTAGAATACATTTCTTCATTTTTTCAGACAGTTGAAGCACCAGATGTCATGCGTATGTTTTAGTTCTAAATATAACATATTTTCTGTAGGAATGAATATTACCTAATTACTTCAAAAGTACTCCACAAGCTCTTTGCAAGTATTTCACAAGTACTTTACATGTGCTTAATTGCTACTCCAAAATTACTTCGCATGTACTTCATAGATACTGCACAAGTGCTTCACATGTACATTATGAGTACTTGACAAGTGCTTCACGTGTACTTGATAGGTACTTCAGAAGTACTTCACATGTATTTGATAGGTAGTTCACAATTATTTCACAAGTCTGTCGATTAGAATCGCCTTCATAAGCATAGCTGGAGGCTGATACAAGTTCCAGTGTCCTATAATTGTTCATAGTTAATTTGGTGTTCGACTCGTGTATGGCCACAACTCGTGTGAGTTTCTCACAATTATGAGCATCATTGTTCCCCAGTGGACGTCTGGATGCAAGATCAGGAACCTGTGTTGCTTTCATGGATCTTAACCACTACTTCAAGTGGCTAAAACTTCGACGTGAAGAAAATGTGGTGTCACTTTCAAAAGACAGTTTTATCCTCGTCTCTCTCTAATACTTCCCAAGTGTATACAACCCAGAGACACTCCCAACTTTTACATACCCGAGATTGGTCCCTCCCCCCATCTTCTTTACATACACACCGCGTTTTCTGTCCCTGACTCAGGATTTCTGCGGGTTTTGTTTGTTTCATACGAAAATGTTTACCTGATCACAACCATTCCTCGAACCTGGAGGCTCCTGAACCGTGATTAATGCGCTTTTTTTTCTATAATCGTTTCCGCTACCTCTTGATGAAGGGAAACGTGGACCGAGGCGATGGACGCTCACCAGTTAAGGGAGTGACAGTGTGACATGGCAGAGCGTTGCTGGTATCTGCCTTGAACACAAGTTTCGTGCAGCACAGGTCGAGGTAACACAGTGACACTGGGATGTGCCAGCATTACCTGGTACACACACAGGGTGTACACTGACTTCACTACTCATGTTATGTACACACACATAGGGTGTACATTGACTTCACTACTATGTACACATACAAGATGTACATAGTATTCAATATTGACCCAACAAAATGGGGAAAATGTTAGCCTGCTGGAGGACATGACTGAGCATATAGAATAAGAACTTTCTGTGTCTCAGACAAAGTAATAAATTGTGTACCAGTGCAACATCTTGGGTTAACACGGAGCACAAAGACCACCAGACAGACAGACAGGTTCTGGAACACAAAGACCACCAGACAGACAGGTTCTGGAACACAAAGACCAACAGACAGACAGGATCTGGAACATAAAGACCACCAGACAGACAGGTTCTGGAACACAAAGACCACCAGACAGACAGGTTCTGGAACATAAAGACCACCAGACAGACAGGTTCTGGAACACAAAGACCACCAGACAGACAGGTTCTGGAACATAAAGACCACCAGACAGACAGGTTCTGGAACACAAAGACCACCAGACAGACAGACAGGTTCTGGAACACAAAGACCACCAGACAGACAGGTTCTGGAACATAAAGACCACCAGACAGACAGGTTCTGGAACACAAAGACCACCAGACAGACAGGTTCTGGAACACAAAGACCACCAGACAGACAGACAGGTTCTGGAACACAAAGACCACCAGACAGACAGACAGGTTCTGGAACACAAAGACCACCAGACAGACAGACAGGTTCTGGAACACAAAGACCACCAGACAGACAGGTTCTGGAACACAAAGACCACCAGACAGACAGGTTCTGGAACACAAAGACCACCAGACAGACAGGTTCTGGAACATAAAGACCACCAGACAGACAGGTTCTGGAAGTTTCTTTTGTGAATTCATTTCAACTTGATGAAGTGTCGTGTGTAGTGGCCGCTCACTGCAGGCATGTAAGGGAACCACAAACCTTTGATTTTCGTTTTGTTCTTTGATGATGTTCGTGAAGTACACGAGCGAGGTGCAGGACAGTGTCCTACCTACCTGCCAGGTGTTGGAAGTTTACCTGTTGTTGACGACCCTGTGTTTACCTGGTGGTACAATCCTGTTTTCCTTTTTCCATCACAGCTCAGACAAGGATCCTCATCTTGGCAAAGATCTGAATGGAAAATAAACAAGAACAAACAAGATGCTGGTAAGACACAGGAGATGAAAAGATAAATCGTTGGGTTTTAAGCAGATTCTGTCTGAGGAGAAGAGACAGAGTGTGAGGAAATGTTTGTACAAACATGAACACATGCAGAATGACGTGTGCTACAACCCTCGTGCTTAATATATTGTCCAAAACATGTTTTGGACAATCACATGTTTACCAAATTGCGTCCTAGCTTCGTCTCTTCGATGTAAATCAACTGACTGTTATATTTCTCTCTTGTGTCTCCCCTGATGATGTGATTATTACACGAAAGTGCACTTGGGAACTTTTCGTGTTTCATTTTCCCCGTGGACTCATAGGAATATCTTGATCACGCGCAAAATTGTGATCCTTTCCAATATATATATATATATATATATATATATATATATATATATATATATATATATATATATATATATATCCCTGGGAATAGGTGAGAAAGAATACTTCCCACGTATTCCCTGCGTGTCGTAGAAGGCGACTAAAAGGGGAGGGAGCGGGTGACAGATGCTCTGAGGTATCAGGGCCTGAACATGCAGGAGGGTGTGGGGCGTGCATGGGAGATAACAAATTGGAATCCTGTGGTATACAGCAGACGACGTGCAGCCGCTTGGCTGGACCACTGACGAGAGACTGAAGATGCTGAAATGAATTCGAACTGACAATAAGATTCAAAATATAAGTCAGAACAACAGGACGATGACTCCAAGTGTTACAAAAGTCACTCCTGGATGGGATGTTTGTGTGTGTGTGTGTGTGTGTGTGTGTGTGTGTGTGTGTGTGTGTGTGTGTGTGTGTGAGGAAGATGTTGTACTGTTAAACAAGTGAAGGAAGCGAGTAAACATCGATGAAAGTTACGATAAACCAGACCAGAGGAGGGAGGGTGGTCCTCCGCTTCGTAGACCATAGGAGGGAGGGTGGTCCTCCGCTTCGTAGACCAGAGGAGGAAGGGTGGTCCTCCGCTTCGTAGACCAGAGGAGGAAGGGTGGTCCTCCGCTTCGTAGACCAGAGGAGGGAGGGTGGTCCTCCGCTTCGTAGACCAGAGGAGGGAGGGTGGTCCTCCGCTTCGTAGACCAGAGGAGGAAGGGTGGTCCTCCGCTTCGTAGACCATCCTTGTGTCCAAAGAGAAAGACGTGGTGTGTGTGCACTGTGCAGGAAGGACGGGTGAGGAGTGCACCAGCGGCGCAGGAGGTAAGATAAGCTGATGCCACATCCTTGTGGCATGCAGCACGAGAGAAGGAAGCATCATAATGCTATACACATGACATCAGAGCAGTGGATGATACGATATAAGAGAGAGATGATGAGAAGAAATATCATGAGCCAGATTCAGCTTGAACAGCCGCCTAGTGTGTGCTGATGATGGGATAAGCTTAAGCTGATGCTGCTCCGAAGCGAATCCTCGATGTAGAATGATAGAAAAAATGATAATAATGATAATGATAATAATAATAATAATAATAATAATAATGATAATG
This sequence comes from Panulirus ornatus, assembly GCF_036320965.1. Classification (NCBI taxonomy): domain Eukaryota; kingdom Metazoa; phylum Arthropoda; class Malacostraca; order Decapoda; family Palinuridae; genus Panulirus; species Panulirus ornatus. The sequence goes on from NC_092270.1 coordinate 22,449,098, forward strand.
ATAATAATAATGATGATAATAGTAATGATAGTAATAGTAATGATAATAGTAATAATGATTATTATGATAATGATAATGATGATGATAATACTTGACTGTTTATTGAAATTACAGCCAATAAGTTCATGTGCAGAGAAGATGCAGACAATGTGGCAATAATGAGAGGGAGTCAGAGAGACAGGTTTTACAGTGAGGAAGACATGGATGTCACTCTAGCTGTTCCACCTACAAGTGCGTCTCACCTCCTGCTCGTCCATCTGTCGAATGACAATATAACGACCATACAAACCACACATAACTCAGAGTAACCACAGGATCTCCAGCTGCCACACACAACCCACACCTCCACAGCGAGGTAAGATGACTGCTGGTGTGTTCTCACGTCACACACTGGGTTACAGCGGAACTTGACGTGTCGTGCCGGAACGACTGCTTAACCAGTCATCAACACAAAAGTAAATACATCATAAATAGTTAACTTTTGCTTCCCACATCAACATTATCTACTGACGATCCTCTCACTCCAACAAGCTCAACATTGACCCAACATAAACACACGAGAATGACCCAACAAGTATCAAACAACTGTTCTGACAAGTGGGTTGTTAACTCCACGTCCGCCTGCATGACACTAGTACACTCCCCAGACGTGTGGCGTGTCTGGACATCACCCACCCCTACAGGAGCTGCCTCAGTGTATCGCAAGATCACTCTACGTGCAGGGATCAGGACACACAACACCTGCACCTCACTTTGCTCGTCCTCATCCCGTGATGACAGACCCACCAAGTCAACACCTGTGTAGCCTCGCCCGGTGGACGTGCTTGCCTTCCTGAGCCCTGCCCGAGATCCATACAAGTGGCTCCTGGGACATGGAAGTAGAAGAAAATATATGTTTACATGCATTACTCTCTCTCTCTCTCTCTCTCTCTCTCTCTCTCTCTCTCTCTCTCTCTCTCTCTCTCTCTCTCTCTCTCTCTCTCTCTCTCTCTCTCTCTCTCTCTCTCAGTGTCACAATATTACTGGCAGATAATTACTCCAGCGTGTTCACTACCTCTGGTTCCCCCATGATGTACGGTCTTGATGGCGTTGAACACTTATGTCCTGGTGATATGTTGGCTCTCTGGTCGTGTCCTGGTAGTATGCTGGGTCTCTGGTCGTGTCCTGGTGATATGTTGGCTCTCTGGTCGTGTCCTGGTGATATGTTGGGTCTCTGGTCGTGTCCTGGTGATATGTTGGCTCTCTGGTCGTGTCCTGGTGATATGCAGAGTCTCTGGTCGTGACCCGATGGTATGTTGGGTCTCTGGTCGTGTGGTGAAGGCAGGGCGAGCGTGACTGGCTGGGAAACATCCAACATAACACTGTGCTCTGCCCAACGCAGATTCCCAGGACGAAAATACTGAAGATTTTTTTCATGCCAGGATTGTCTGTGGGAATTTTTAAAGCCGACGCTTTTCATGGAGTAATCACTTTATGTAAAATATCTGAAAGGATGATACAACAACACTGAAAAAGAAATAGAATAATATTTTCATATATATATATATATATATATATATATATATATATATATATATATATATATATATATATTATCCCTGGGGATAGGGGAGAAAGAATACTTCCACGTATTCCCTGCGTGTCGTAGAAGGCGACTAAAAGGGGAGGGAGCGGGGGGCTGGAAATCCTCCCCTCTCATTATTTTTTTTTAATTTTCCAAAAGAAGGAACAGAGAAGGAGGCCAGGTGAGGATATTCCCTCAAAGGCCCGGTTCTCTGTTCTTAACGCTACCTCGCTAACGCGGGAAATGGCGAATAGTTTGAAAGAAAAAGAAATATATATGTGCACATAGAATTGAATACATCATATTCAGAGGTATCAGTCTTCTTTCTTATGTTCTCTAATATTCTCAATATCTTTCTACCATTAGGTAATTGTTCAAACATGAGTTGTCCAAAGTTATCACTTTATTTTAATCAAGCTTTCGCTATCACAGAGGCATCATCAGGAATCTAGAAAAAGAGAAAAACTGCGTCACAAAACTTGGATATGTTGTGTGAAACGCAAACAAAATACAAAAACACTCGGGAAAAACACATTACATAGCACATAAAAGTAAAGAAATGAAAACGAAACAAATCAACAATATCATGAAGGATAGTATGATTTACAATCTAAATACAAATTCTGGAAACAGAAATATATATAAAAAAAGAACTCACAGTTACGGAAACACAGGAGAACAATATTAAACTAGGTAGGAATATAGAAGTTCCATCGGTAAATACACTAAGTTGGGCCAAGCGAGGCCGTTACTGTCCGGATGTGGCGCTGAGGTCAGGTCAGACTCGTCTTATTCTCTGACCTTCGTCACCCAGGACCAAGTTGGTCAGTTCCGCGTTCCTCCTGTCCAGAAATGACAGACTCGATATCTTGTGGCTGGTCAGTGAGGTGTTCCACCTGTCCTAAAACGGCATTAGGTCTACGTCATATTGGCGGGCCATCAAAGAGCTGTATGGCGGTGGTCATGTTTGTCTGGATGTTGATGATCCGTGCTTTCTCTCTAATGTGAGTGGCTTCTAATATCTGTAGTTCTCCTCCGATCACTGCAATGTGTAATGATTCTGGTGTTATTCACTATAATCTTCCTCGTTAGTCTCGTTCATGATGATGTTTGATTTCACCTTCTTGTACGTGGAGTGAGAGGCGGCGGCTCTGGGTGCTGGTTGTATGTCCACTGTAGTTTATGTGGTTGGGCTGAGAGAGTGGCCTACCGTATTGTTGTTCATTACGAGCGAACATGATTGTTATAGTATATTATCAGATTGATATCTTTCACTTGAATCAATCGTTTTGTAGTTTCTGGCCACATTATCTTACACAACCTTCGCGTCCTCTCGATATGTTGTCGTAAATGTGTTCCTGTAGTAAACTTTAATGGTGTCACGTTGGGTTGTGTGTTAGCCACGAGATGTGGCTCAAGATCGTCCTCCTCACGTATACACGAATGGCACTCCTCTTGTAATTTTGAGTTCATTCACTTACTGGTTGGTAACGTAAGATTCTGTTGTGTCACCAGCCATAACATCCAAGAAAGTAATCTTACTATTATTATTATTATTATTCAACTCTTATGTAAATCTTAAGCCTGAAGTTTCTTGGAGTCGTTTACGGAGGTTTTCTAGTGAGTTTAAGTCGACGCAAATAAAAATGTCGTCTATATATCAGCAGTAAATGTGGGCGTCATGCCCTCAGGTCGCATTGCTGTAGTCTCGACGTAGGACGTAAATGCCTGCGCAGAGAAAACCGCCAGGGGAACCCCATGTATATTCCATCCACCTGCAGGTAAAGCTTGCCCTGCGGTCATCTGGAAGGTCCTCTGTGGTGTAGACACGTAACATTTCTCTTGATATATTTCTGGTCATGTGCAGGGGAGGTGAGACATGGTTTTGGTAAACACAACCAAGGATTGTGTTAATTGTCCTCTCCACTGGAACATTGGTGAAGACTCCACAACCAGAGAAGTTGTGATGTGGTTCTTTATTCCTCAGGATGTCAATAAAGTCTTCAGTTGATCGTAGGTTATAAGTTGTAGTTATAAGTTGTTGTGATGTCTGGTGAGATCCACTGGTTTAGCTTCGTGGCTGACCGGTAGGAAGGTAAAGGGATGTGGGAGATGATCCGCCTTAGAGGATTTCCCGGTTTGTGTGTGTTGACGCTTCCGTGCAAATATCCCGGTTCGAAGTCACTATTGATGAGATCGTCTTTGATATCATCCTTGACAGCGTTCGTAGCCGTAATAAATGAGTGAAGGTGTTTTTTTGTGTCTGTCTGTAGGATCTTGCAATATGGCCTCACATTTCTCTGAGTAATCACTTCAGTCGAGGGTGACGTCGCCAGAGACCGAGCAAGAGAAACCTTTACTTGTCAATCGTGATCAAGAAAACGAAACACGTCCAGTACTCATGGTGTTCGAGATGAAGTAATCAGTACAAAGGATCACGTGGGAATCCATGATGAGCGGGGAAGAGCAGCGGGGAGCTGGACCAAGGGAAGTAGTAATATATTGAGCGGGAGGACAGCCTCCGACCGACCTACAGCAGCGCGCTAGCCAGGCCGGAGGAAGAGCCACCTCCACTGCTCTCCAGCCAACACACACACACACACATGACCTTACCTGCCTCCGTCAGTCTTGGTGGAACTTGACCCCACACAGGTTCACTGGGATACTCTCACGGTATATGTAAGTCCCAGAGTTGTACATGTGTAAGTCCCACAGCTGTAAGAGGAACAGTTAAACGGAAAGGAAGGGAAATTAACTAAGGATTAATGAAAAAATATATATTTCTAGTTACGAAATATGACATAAAGTTAGTGAAGATCATTCTTAATTAAGAATACTACACAGAGTATACCTTACGAGGGTGTGGGAGGTCTTCTACCCTGATGTTCCTCTGTTCAGTCTAGCTGTTCGGGCCCGCAGCTCGTGTTGGATAATGTCACAGCGAGAGCCAAAAAAAAGAATAGATGAAATTATTTGGTCGTCAGAATGACTGTACGAATTAAACATAAACAATATATTATCATAATTAACAAATGATGTAAGTTAACAGTAACATCGCCAGATGATGAAATTCGTCCTGAGAGAGAGAGATAGATAGATAGAGAGAGAGAGAGAGAGAGAGAGAGAGAGAGAGAGAGAGAGAGAGAGAGAGAGAGAGAGAGACTGGCTAGGACAGACAACATTCAGGAACACAGCGTCATAACCCGGGCTGTTTGGTATAAGTTAATAAGGATATAGTGGCCTCTCTGGCAGCAGCAATATGACCTAACAAGGTAACATGGCACTGTCGTCTGCTACGGTTTATAACCTGGTATTGCCTCGTACCATGTTATGAACACAGCTCTCGATGGGCGCTGCTTGATCTCTACAGTGAAGGAGAGACTTTGTTGACAGGGTAGAACTGACGTCTACAGTGAGGGTAGACCACTCACAGGGTAGAAGTGACGTCTACAGTGAGGGTAGACCACTCACAGGGTAGAAGTGACGTTTACAGTGTGGGTAGACCACTCACAGGGTAGAAGTGACGTCTACAGTGAGGGTAGACCACTCACAGGGTAGAAGTGACGTCTACAGTGAGGGTAGACCACTTACAGGGTAGAAGTGACGTCTACAGTGAGGGTAGACCACTCACAGGGTAGAAGTGACGTCTACAGTGAGGGTAGACCACTCACAGGGTAGAAGTGACGTTTACAGTGAGGGTAGACCACTCACAGGGTAGAAGTGACGTCTACAGTGTGGGTAGACCACTCACAGGGTAGAAGTGACGTTTACAGTGAGGGTAGACCACTCACAGGGTAGAAGTGACGTCTACAGTGAGGGTAGACCACTTACAGGGTAGAAGTGACGTCTACAGTGAGGGTAGACCACACACAGGATCATGGACGGCATGAGGCAACATTAATGGTCGTTCGTGGCCACTGTTGTGTGGTAACCATGGTTAGTGAGGGTAACCAAGTGTACTGGTTCATTTACTGGTGAGTTTCTTGGAGATGATACAGTAATGTTGTGTTCATGCTCTGTGGACGTTGGCAGACATGAACATGAGTGTGGATTTTTCTGTCCTGTTTTGTGGGAGAACATGTTCAGGAACATGAGTTATGACCACAGTTGTGTGGCAGAGAAGGAATGTGATAATGATTGTGTCTCTGGTGTGTCACAGAACAATTAAGACACCGTAAGTGTGGTACAGAGGAAAGGGTTATGTGAAGTAGCTCCGTAATCATGAAAGAATATGAACACGAATATGAGCCACGATTGTAGTGGTATGATAAGAATGTGAATGATGATGATTGGTGGATTGTGTCACAGAGAAGAGACGATCAATAACAAGATGAAGATGTATTATAACAGGAAGACAACATCACAACCTCCGCCCGGGCCTTCCTAAGTGTACATAAGTTTGAGTTTTTGCAGAATGGAAAGATTTTTGTATCTGTCCTAAAATAATGGATCCAAAGATTAATGTTCTTGTCATCTTCATTCTTTTTTCCCCCATTTGGCTGATTCTTGTAGAATCATTCATATCAGAATCCTCGTCTGATCATCAGATTGTGGTTATGTAGGAGTGAGGATGGGTGAGGCTCGGTCTGGCGGGTGCTGCCACGAACAGGTGGATGGATCCTCGTCTCTTGCAGGAGGGAGGGGGAGGGGGGCGTTGGGAGGAACCTGGAGGGTTGGCAAGGGTCACACGGGTCTGACATCTGGTTGTGGGAGTGGGGAGGGTACTGGGGGAATGAGGGAGGTACTGGGTGAGTGGGGAAGGTACTGGGTGAGTGGGGAGGGTACTGGGTGAGTGGGGAGGGTACTGGGGGAATGAGGGAGGTACTGGAGGAATGGGGGAGGTACTGGGTGAGTGGGGAGGGTACTGGGTGAGTGGGGAGGGTACTGAGGGAATGGATAAGGTACTGGGTGAGTGGGGAGAGTACTAGGGAGTGGGGAGGGTACTAGGGAGTGGGGAGGGTACTGGGTGAGTGGGGAGGGTACTAGGGAGTGGGGAGGGTACTGGGTGAGTGGGGAGGGTACTGGGTGAGTGGGGAGGGTACTGGGTTAACAGTATAACAGCTGCAGGAGTGAGGGGGACTATGCTGGTATGTGTGCTTTTGTGTTTGTCTTGATTGTGTGTGTGTGTGTGTGGTGTGTGTGTGTGTGTGTGTGTGTGTGTGTGTGTCTGAAAATTAGGTAACAAGGGAATGGAATTTCGAGAGGTGTGAGTTAGGGTTACGGTAAGTGATACTGTGAATCTCATGGTAGATATGAGGGCCATGTGGGAGGTACCAAGTGAGTATAAGGGCCGGTTTTAGGGCAGGTGTAAGGGCTATTATGTGTTGTGAGGATGACTACAGTAGATGCAGCCCTCACATACTGCCCTCACCTCCCACCCCTCACATACTGCCCTCACATACTGCCCTCACCTCCCACCCCTCACATACTGCCCTCACATACAGCCCTCACATACTGCCCTCACCTTCCACCCCTCACATACTACCCTCACATACAGCCCTCACGTACTGCCCTCACCTTCCACCCCTCACATACTGCCCTCACATACAGTCTTCACATACTGCCCTCACATACTTCTCTCACTTACTCTCCCATCTCAGCCCTCACATACTGCCCTCACATACTTCCCTCACGTACTTACTCTCCCATCTCGGCCCTCACATAGCTGCTGCCACACTACCAACATAGATCCGTGAGACATCCCTCCATCACACTATGATCGCGCCACCTTCTACCACACGATCATGCAGGATGAACCTCCCTCACTGACCATCAGACGATACTTGTCTTCTGCTGTACTATCCTGTCTCCATCTATAGTGGTGGGTGGGGGAGGAGCCTTCTCCTGTACTATCCTGTCTCCATGTATAGTAGTGGGTGGGGGAGGAGCCTTCTGCTGTACTATCCTGTCTCCATCTATAGTGGTGGGTGGGGAGGAGCCTTCTGCTGTACTATCCTGTCTCCATCTATAGTGGTGGGTGGGGGAGGAGCCTTCTCCTGTACTATCCTGTCTCCATGTATAGTAGTGGGTGGGGGAGGAGCCTTCTGCTGTACTATCCTGTCTCCATCTATAGTGGTGGGTGGGGAGGAGCCTTCTCCTGTACTATCCTGTCTCCATGTATAGTGGTGGGTGGGGGAGGAGCCTTCTGCTGTACTATCCTGTCTCCATCTATAGTGGTGGGTGGGGGAGGAGCCTTCTGCTGTACTATCCTGTCTCCATCTATAGTGGTGGGTGGGGAGGAGCCTTCTGCTGTACTATCCTGTCTCCATCTATAGTGGTGGGTGGGGAGGAGCCTTCTCCTGTACTATCCTGTCTCCATCTATATTGGTGGGTGGGGGAGGAGCCTTCTGCTGTACTATCCTGTCTCCATCTATAGTGGTGGGTGGGGAGGAACCTTCTGCTGTACTATTCTCCCTCTGTCAATATAGATAAAGAATACAAGATGTCATTACTGTCGTATAACCAAGTATTCTCGTCATGGACCACCAGGTCTGTCCATCGTAATGTATTACTAGGCAGAGTGAGACAGGGTCGCTGTGATGATGTAAACACGGAGGATTAAGAACATTGGTTTATGTATCTATTTTCTACAAAGGTTAGAAACATGACGGTACTGGTAATATGAAAGAGTAATACAAGATGCACTATAAAACGTAATGTATTCCTGTTCTTAGGAGTTTAATACTTATTTCATGTATATTTGATGAAGGAGAAGCGACAGGATTATATAAAGTATCTCACTAACAAATTTAACAGTAGGATCCAAGAGTGATATACATTCTGCTGTTTAAATACAAATGATAAATTCAATTCTCTTCACCTGGGGTAGGAAATGCCCTGTTGTGTATGCTAACAATAACAACACAATTACTATTTCAAAACAAATTAAAACATTAAAAGCCAATACATTTTAGAATTATGAATGATAGGAATATGAGCACACCTTATGGTATTGAACAGATAATAACCATGACCTCAGCTCCACACATACTAACACTGTACTAACCTGTTAATGATGTTATACAGATGGGAGTTAAGGCTCTCCACCTACTGTAGGTGTGGCCAGGTGGGCCACCGTACCATCACTGTAGGTGTGGCCATGTGGGCCACTGTACCATCACTGTAGGTATGGCCAGGTGGGCCAGAGTACCATCACTGTAGGTGTGGCCAGGTGGGCCACTGTGCCAGAGTGAGAGGAACTGTGCATTAAGTATGCATGAGAACAATGGCTGGCCAGAGCAAGGATGTTTCTGGTGGTGAGGAGGGCCGGTCATGGACCACTGTACGCTACACATCCCCAAACTTTCTCAACAAAAGATAAATGACTGATTAAATATGCATCCAGACACACCACAAACTCTCTCTCTCTCTCTCTCTCTCTCTCTCTCTCTCTCTCTCTCTCTCTCTCTCTCTCTCTCTCTCTCTCTCTCTCTCTCTGAGGCCCAGGGTAAGGGCAGTTTGATGAGTGACCTGGGAATAGTTTCATGTGGTCATGTGTATAGATGGAATACATGACACAGAACCATTGTCATAACTTCTACAAAGTTTGTGTTCCTGTAATTCTGAAGAAATGCTACAGACAACTACTTAGGAAGATCATAAAGAGCATTACGTCATCATAAAGAGCATTACGTCATCATCATAAAGAGCATTACGTCATCATTATAAAGAGCATTACGTCATCTTGTATAAACTACTGTAGTGTTGATACTTGTCCAAATATGTCCCAGTGTGAGAGGCTGTCGTCACCAATGATCCCACCAGGTTCAGACTTATCCCAGTTTCTGTCTTGGTGTTGCCTTACAATCATAAAACATTTTAGTTGAATCACACAACTTGATTGATGTATATATGATACATAAAAATGGTTGTTTGGCATCTTACCTTCCCTTACCTTACCTTACGATGGTTTGGGAGGTCTTCTACCCCCCACAGCTGGGTCTGGCACCTTACCTTACCTTACGATGGTTTGGGAGGTCTTCTACCCCCCACAGCTGGGTCTGGCACCTTACCTTACCTTACGATGGTTTGGGAGGTCTTCTACCCCCACAGCTGGGTCTGGCACCTTACCTTACTTTACGATGGTTTGGGAGGTCTTCTACCCCCCACAGCTGGGTCTGGCACCTTGCCTTACCTTACGTATACCTTACGATGGTGTGGGAGGTCTTCTACCCCCACAGCTGGGTCTGGCACCTTACCTTACCTTACGATGGTGTGGGAGGTCTTCTACCCCCACAGCTGGGTCTGGCACCTTACCTTACCTTAAGATGGTGTGGGAGGTCTTCTACCCCCACAGCTGGGTCTGGCACCTTACCTTACCTTACGATGGTGTGGGAGGTCCTCTAACCCCACAGCTGGGTCTGGCACCTTACCTTACCTTACGATGATGTGGGAGGTTTTCTACCCCCACAGCTGGGTCTGGCGCCTTACCTTACCTTACGATGGTGTGGGAGGTCTTCTACCCCCACAGCTGGGTCTGGCACCTTACCTTACCTTACGATGATATGGGAGGTTTTCTACCCCCACAGCTGGGTCTGGCGCCTTACCTTACCTTACGATGGTGTGGGAGGTCTTCTACCCCCACAGCTGGGTCTGGCGCCTTACCTTACCTTACGATGGTGTGGGAGGTCTTCTACCCCCACAGCTGGGTCTGGCGCCTTACCTTACCTTACGATGGTGTGGGAGGTCTTCTACCCCCACAGCTGGGTCTGGCGCCTTACCTTACCTTACGATGGTGTGGGAGGTCTACCACTTAGCGAGCGGTAATGCAAACTGTAGAGTTGTTTATCCAAACCATTTTTAAGTTTCGCCAGTGTACAGTCAGTCCACAGTGTTACTAGTGGCAATGTGTTCAACACTCCTGACCCCAAATGTTTACAGTGTTGTGCTTGTTGCATGTGGCAATATCCAGGATGACCCTTGGCTGTCCTCCAGGCTGTCCGGCCAATAGAGAGCCATTATCAAGTGCTGGTTGAGGCAGACTTGCCTTCCAGGATTTTCCAGGTATACGTCATGAAGTATCTCTCTCGTCTGCCCTCCAGGTTATTAGATAACAAGAATGAACAAGAGACATCTCTTGTGCTGGATCATGATGGTTGTCAGACGGGAAAGTCTTGATCATGAAGGAAACACAGGCAATATGACCCGCTTGTGAAAGGTGTGATTACGTCGCAGACATCTGGAGTCCTTGTTAGTAAGGTGGACCAGAGTTCAGTGATGGTGGTTACGAGGTGACAACACTATAACAGGAACATGAATGATACAGAGGAGACATGGTTGTTGTGAGGTCAGGGGAAATTATTTGATAAACAAGTTTAACATCATTATTGCCCCAAATAATGCGTTAACTGGAGTTAATTTTGATTTATATAGACAGACATGAGTCAGGAGTATAGTGCACATATGATTTGCTGGACAGCAACACACGCGTTAATTGAATATGAAAATGTTTGAAACATAATATTCATTACAGACATTACTCACGGTATCTGTGTGGGTCACATGGTCTCTTTGCTACAGATAAGCAATAACTAAATTATCAAGGATGAATTCGTCAGTCATGAGAAAGTTATTTATTTTAAAGATTTGACAGTGAACCTCAGGTCAAGTGGGACCAGTACCCACACGTGACACGTGTCAGGTCAAAGGGCATCAAATTATCGAGCGTCGTGTCACATGGAGGCAGGTCAGGTCAGGCCACATCAGTTCATGACGTAAATCAGAAAATGTTGCGCGGCCGTGAGACAGATGCAGGACGGACGGACGGACGGACGGACGGACGGACGCGTTGGTTGGTGCGTCCAGCAGTGAGGTTGGTGAGGTTGGTCACTGTAGTCGTCCCGTCTCTTAACCCTGTATGGCTACATGTCTTACTCCTGTATACACACACACACACACACACACACACATCCCGCCTCACGCTCGTTCATCGACCACCCCCAAAGGGAAGACTGAACACCTGGGTTGGCTGTCTGGGACTCGAACTTGGCCCTTTAGATTGATGGGTCGCAACGCTAACCACTGCCCCGCGGAGGTGCCGGTGTGGAATGAGAAGTACACCACACGGAATGAGGCGATGAATCATCTGGTTAATATAGAGACATTATTCACAAATGATTCAGTCGTAATGATGTTAGACAAGTGGACCTCCGATTCCGCAAACACAGAACACAGAAGATCTGTTGTGTACTGAGATTTTAATGTTTAAACCAGGTCAACATGGTACATATACAACTATTGGATATCTGGCCATAAATAATACCTGATCATGTATCATTACTGGGAGTAAAGTTTTGTTGACTGATATACATAGTTTATCATAACTATACAGTAGAGTTTATCATAACTATACATTATAGTTATAATTGGAGTTTCCCGCTGACCTTGGTTATGTGAGGACGTGTCTGTTGTCAGATGTTGACGGTGGATCAAGGATCTGTATGTCTCCTGAGTTCGCAAGTTCCTCTGGCTGGCAGAGGCTGAGCCTTTCCTTGAAGGAACATCTTAGTCAAGTTAGCGAGGAACTTACTGACGCTTGAGGGAAACATGATCAGCTGAGGGAGGACTGGAGTGTGAGAGACAAGAATCATAACCAACACTGGAAACTTTAGGTGAACAACGAAACCAAATTGCGAGTCAAACGAAAGGCGTTGGGAGAGGTGTATGACTCTCTCTCTCTCTCTCTCTCTCTCTCTCTCTCTCTCTCTCTCTCTCTCTCTCTCTCTCTCTCTCTCTCTCTCTCTCGTGTGCTGGAGGATGAGTGTAGGGCACTGCAGGAGGGACTACAGGACAATGGATGTAGATTGCAGTTTTGAATAAGTGGTGTTCAGACTAAGAGCCGCCATTCATCCAAGACTGGGATGTATATATGGTCCGGGAAGAATGTTATGATGTGTGCTAGGGCTGGGCTCCAGTTACCTGGTGTGTTGGTTTTGGCCCTGGCGGTTGAAGATGGGGTTAGTAAGGCTCTGAACACCAAGATGATGGCGGTATGGGATCAAGGATGAGGTATAGTGCATTATTAAACACTTTTTATCTTCAAATGATGGACGTAGTGAAATCGAGAGAGGGAATGGAGGTGATAGTGAACGTGGAAGGGGAGGTCAACTAGAGGTCAGAGATCAAGTATAGGAAAGTAAGAAGCATGGCAGAGTGGGGCAGTTAGCGGTCACTTCCCGGCCAGTAGGGGTCACTTCCCGGCCAGTAGGGGTCACTTCCCGGCCAGTAGGGGTCACTTCCCGGCCAGTAGGGGGTCACTTCCCGGCCAGTAGGGGGTCACCTCACGGGTACGTCGCGGCAGGGAACAAGGCAGTGAGGGTAAACAGCTGGAGAGACCAGCTGGTGGAGGTTGGCGACGAGGCAGGTGAGGGTAAGGCAGAGTAGGGTCACCTGTGGTCACCTCCCAGGCAGGGGTAAGGAGCAAGGCGGGTCACCAGCAGGGCAGGACAGGTCATGTACAAGTTCAGGAAAACGAACATGTAAGACAGGGTATAAGAAAATGTATTTTATGGTTTCTGAATGGTAAACTAATGAAGCTTTGTGGGTGTAGGTAAAGTAGAAGAGATTTGGTTAAATAGACAAATGAATATATGGTGAATGAGGAAAGCTAAGGATGTGTTGATAAGGATGTGGTGATAAACTCAAGTAGCCAATCAGATAAAGTCATAAAACGATGAAATATAGTTTGTGAAAAAATCAAAACTTCAAACTAAGCGTAACATTACCTGGTTTCTGAAGAATTGCAAGAATCAACGGTAAGATATACGAGTTACTGATGGTGAATTGTAAAAGAAAACTCAGAGAATTTTATAAATCAGAGCAAAAGTTTACTGTTTGAGAACTTCTGCGCAAGATTTCAGTGGTTCTCGCCATCAATGACTTGACTGAAGCTGTCGACCATGTCAGTCATGATATAGTCGTCAACAAAACCATCAACATTGGTCTGGAGACAAGTTCCATTCCATGACTTCCAGGTTTCCATGACGGGAGCCACCAGGTTAGACTGTTCCTAGGGACTATCTCTACCTTACAGTCCCTGTGTGGCGTCCTGCAGGACACGAAGATTAGATAACTTTGCCTCCTTATCCTTATCTGTGATGATCCCCGGGGAACTCACTCACCTTCAAAACTGGACCGATGTCTTTGCCAAAAACGTCACCATTAACTACGCTAAGGTTGTTCACACACAACCATTCCTCACCCCCTGCTGGCTGACCAGGCACCAACCCCGTCCAGGTTTTCCATGCCACTTTAGACAACGACAGATCAAACTGGGAGGATCACACAAGCACTGTCATCAACCATTCCAGCTGTGGTGTATATCTTCTTGCTCAAGTGTAGATACTTGGAGTACCAGCAGTTCAGTTCATGAATAACTATATAACTTTCATTATTCACACTTGTTTATCCCTCCCTGCCAATCCTTCCTCCTGTTCCACTACGCAAGATGGACCACCACAAGAAGACCGTAAACAAGTGAAAACAAGATCACCTTGGGTCGCTCTTACACACCCACCAGTTGCTGAATAACTCACTGACCCTCCCACGTGTCTCCAACATCATCCACGCCTCATCCACACACCATCATCCACCAACCATCATCCACCAACCATCATCCACACACCATCATCCACACACCATCATCCACCCACCATCATCCACACACCATCATCCACACACCATCATCCACCCACCATCATCCAGAACCATCATCCACCCACCATCATCCACACACTATCATCTACCAACCATTATCCACCAACCATCATCCACACACCATCATCCACCCACCATCATCCACCTACCATCATCCACGCACTACCATCCACCAACCATTATCCACACCTCATCCACCAACCATTATCCACACCTCATCCACCCACCATCATCCACACACTATCATCCACCAACCATTATCCACACATCTCATCCACCAACCATCATCCACACTTCATCCAACACTTCTGGAGGAAGCTGGTACATCACACCCACCACCCTCGTTTCTTCTCACCCGAGATCCTTCGTCCCCAAGTTACAGTTCAGCGCCACAACCACATGGAGTCGAGCCCCAGCCTCTCCAGACCTCATAAGGACCAAGTCACACCGCAGTCGTTATCAATATCATCAAGAATTGGATGATATTTTGGACTACTTCATATTTTACTTTTCAGCTAAAATATCTATATAGAATTTAGATATTTTGTTCCTTCTTTTGGATGGTGAGCCTTACAGCCTGTATTTTGTGTGTTTGAATTCATTACTATCATTATTATTATTATTATTATTATTATTATTATTATTATTATTATTATTATTATTATTGTTATTATTATCATCATCATCATCATCATCATCATGTATATGTATGTTTCCATTAATGCATGTATGTATATACTCAGTCATGAAGCAGTGATTCATGTGCTCCCGGGGGAGGGAGGGAAGGAGGGAGGGAGGGAGGGAGGGAGGGAAGGAGGGAGGGAAGGAGGGAGGGAAGGAGGGAGGGAGGGAGGGAGGGGAGTCTCGGATGTCCCCTGATTCACGTATCTTATTGCAGGTGTGTTGAGTGCGGGTCGTGTTGCTGCCTCCCTCCATATTACCAGGTAACCCTGAAACCATGATGTCGCCGCCGCCCTTCCTGCCTGCCTGCCTACCTCTCTCTCTCTCTCTCTCTCTCTCTCTCTCTCTCTCTCTCTCTCTCTCTCTCTCTCTCTCTCTCTCTCTCTCTCTCTCTCTCTCATGGGGGGGACCCATGGTAGACGATAAAAGCAGAGCAATAACCCTAGACAAGTTTTCCAGTTCTGTTTTTACGCTTGAAAGCGACGATACAGATCTTGAGCCAGTCGTAACTAAGACACACACGATGCCATCATTCACCATCACAGTTAAGTAAGTACCAACACACACAGATATATAAGATGAAGACTGATAAAAGCCCAGCTCCTGCTCGTGTCTGTCCACCAGTGATTTAAAACATCAAACACGAAATAGCTGGACCGTGAACATGGATTATCAATCAATCTGTCCAGGACGTAGTAACCTCACTACTGGCAGACGTCATTGCTATATACAAAAAGGGAAGCCATGAATTGTCTGGTCATGACCGTCCTATTATCCTCACATTAATTATATGTCAACTTCTGCAGTCGATAATTATGATCGATAAAACCGTAGTTTGATCAGTAATACACAGCATGGTTATAGAAGGCACAGAGAAGGTCTCACAAACCTTCCTGTATCTTATCATACGTTATTCAGTCCCTGCGACATGACAACACCAACAGATATGATATGAAGGAACTTCCACAAAGCATTCGACAAAGTTCTCCACGTTAAATGGATGCATAAAATCCGGGTCTTGGGGTTTACTGGTTGCATAGGAAATTGGCTAAAAGCCTTGTTACGTGGTAGGAAGCAGAGAGTCGTAATGACTCATCACCTGTGGTCACTCGTTACTAGTGGCGTTCCCCAGGAGCCGTACTTAGACCTATACTTTTCATCATTTATATTTACGATATTGACGTAGGGATAAATAACCCAGTGTCCAATATGTAGATGACACAATGGTTGGATGTGACATATTAACTGAGGAAGATAGGTTAAGATAACAAGAGGATCTAGATGAAATAACTAAATGACAAATATCATTTAACAGCAATAAATGTCATCTGTTACTAATAGAAAACCACAACAAAAAATTTGATTGTGAACTGATTGGCCACAAGATAAAGGATACCCCTAGTGTCTCTAATGACTTCAAATTCTCCCAGCACTGCAATGAAGCTGCCAAGAAAGCAAATAGGATGGAAGGATTTATAGACAGAAAGTTTACGTACAAAAACAAGGATGTCACATTGCCACCATACCTGAGTCAAGTTAGACTTCACCTCGTATACGCAGTGCAATTTTAAGCCCGTCACTTAAGTAAGGACATTCTAAAATTGGAAGCAGTGCAGCGAAGACCAGCTAAGTTGATTCCCTTCTTGCGTACCAAACCATATAAAGAGAGAGTGCGTGAATAAACCTTGTTTTCCCTGAGCATAAGGCGCCTCCGAGGTAAATTAATAGAATGCTTCCAAATACTTAAAGGATTCAACAATGTCGATATTGAACATCTCTTTACAGTAGCGCCAGCGTTCCGACGAGAGGAAAATGATCAAAACTTAGAGGTCACCGAGTTAATGCGAAATGTTTTTCACCAGACATTACTGATGCGTGGAATAAGCTCCCAGAACATGTTCAGAGCAACACACTCAATATCTTCAAAGTTAGGCTTGACTATCACTTGTCACTTTCCGGTATTGAATAATGCAATTAATCAATCATTACAACGTAGTGGTATATCATGCTACCTTCTCAACCACTGCTCTCTGCCTGGTCAGGTTGCGGTATCATACTAACATGGATTAACCCACGTCACCTGCTTTGTGAGAGCAATGAAGAGTTATTGTGTCAGTCTTCAACATCAGAAATAATATAAGCAGGCCAAGTCGAGAGGCTGGAGCTCAAGTTTATCCTCAGTATTGTCTTTATAAGAAAATGTGAAGTGTTGCTGGTCGTTGGTGATGGGATGCGTGATACATTCATGTTCATTCTACATAATGACTTTCCTATAGAAAATTTTTCTTCAGGCTTACTAATCCTGCAAGGTATTTTTTCTGCCTGTTTTCCTGCTTGCGTGTGCCGGAGAGAGTGGGGGAGGGGGTGGAGGGGGGTTGACCTTTGCTTTGCTATCCATCTCTTCTACTGTTTACAAGGGAGCTATTCTGTTCTGTTCTGTTCTGTCTTTCATTTTTTGTTCTTAGCGTTAAGGCCAGACCACCTCGCTTGGACCTTGGGTCTGTGTGGTCTGTGTATGTATGTCTGTGTAACTCTATCTCAGGTACTCACAGCTATGTACGTTGTCCTTACATTTTTCACACATGCATCCTCCCTCCTCTGTTTCCCTCACTCACACACAGACACCTGGCTATCCTCCTCCTCCGCGTGGGTCATAACGTGGTCCATACTCCGTTCATCCTGGTCGTGTGTGCTTCTCCCTCACACTGAGGCGATGTTTACTCACAGATCACCGTAATTCTTACCTCATACCACTGAATTTTTCCACTTGTGTATTACAGCAGCAGACCCATCACCCTGTGTTGTCCAGCCTCTGAGGCAGAGCTGGAGGGGCACATATTCATAGGTTACATTTGACGTGTGATATCCCTTATATTCTTGTCAGTGTGTGTAACGTTTTGTTGATGATTGAGGCGGAAGTGTCTTTTTGTAACTGTGTCGTGTGATGGAGATTGCTTTTCTTCAGTGGTACAAGGATGGGATTTCATGCTCCTCTGGTTGCCTCAGAGGGAGCTGTTGGCGCAGAATGTCTGTGATGCCGTCGTAAGATATACACTGGTGAGGGATGACCAGTCAGTAGTGTATACAGTCTACAGTTACTCTCACCGACTAGCAGGGCTAAACCCAGTGTACCCTAAGTGTTTATTGTTCACACTGTGTTACAGTAATTAACTTCAAAGTGATGTTCTCATACAGTTTACGTTATAGCATATCTCGCAACAGCAGTCCAGCGAACGTGTACTGACCATCAATGGTCCAGCGAACTTGTACTGGTCATCAATGGTCCAGCGAACGTTGTGCTGGCCATCATCAACGGTCCAGTGAACGTTGTACTGGTCATCAACGGTCCAGCGAACGTTGCACTGGCCATCATCAACGGCCCAGCGAACGTTGTGTTGGCCATCAATGGTCCAGCGAGCGTTGTACTGACCATCAATGGCCCAGCGAGCGTTGTGATGGCCATCAATGGTCCAGCGAGCGTTGTACTGACCATCAATGGCCCAGCGAGCGTTGTGATGGCCATCAATGGTCCAGCGAGCGTTGTACTGA
This sequence comes from Panulirus ornatus, assembly GCF_036320965.1. Classification (NCBI taxonomy): domain Eukaryota; kingdom Metazoa; phylum Arthropoda; class Malacostraca; order Decapoda; family Palinuridae; genus Panulirus; species Panulirus ornatus. Next base: position 22,467,546 of record NC_092270.1, read on the forward strand.
CCATCAAAGGTTCAGCGAGCGTTGTGATGGCCATCAATGGTCCAGCGAGCGTTGTACTGACCATCAAAGGTTCAGCGAACGCTGGACCAGAAATGCGAGATATATATCATAATGTAAATAATAAAACTGCAAGGGAACACCACTTTGAAGTTGATTACTGGGACAGAGATTTTCACAATGCGCAGAATAAACAGTGAAAAGCAGTGTTTCCACCGCTGCATCAGATATAAGCTTCCGGGAAATTCATCCAACGAACAGGAAATTAAGAATTGTCAGAAGGCAGGAGGTGTGGGGCAGGGAGGGAGGAAGGTGAAGCGCTAAGTGTGTGTGTGTCTTGCCTCACGAGGCACACATGGGGTACGTGTGTGTGACAGAGAGGGAAGAGCTGCTAAGTCTTGGACACAACACAGATGTATAGAAACTTTCTACTGATCGGCGACATAGACGACCCTACTCAGAGATCAGTCAAGCTAATATTTTGACTGATTACAACCCACACAACACAGCCAAGTACATAATGACTAATACTTTCTCCACAACATCGTGCTTGTGATCATTTGGCAAGTTGTGAGGGAAAATGTTTACTGGCGAAGTGAACCAAGTGCCCCGTGATCCATGGCTGTACCACCGTTTCATCCTTTGTCTGAAACTTTTTATTTTCTGTGAATATTTTTTCTTGTGTTTCATTTTTGTGTTCTGATTTCTGTCTTTCCGGTGTCCAGTACTGATGATCTATCATGGAAAGTGCCACCAGTCTTGTTAGTCAGTGATGGTGCATCGTATGGTGATTAACATGTTAGTGATGGTGCATCGTATGGTGATTAACATGTTAGTGATGGTGCATCGTATGGTGATTAACATGTTAGTGATGGTGCATCGTATGGTGAGTAACATGTTAGTGATGGTGCAATTAACATGTTAGTGATGGTGCATCGTATGGTGATTAACATGTTAGTGATGGTGCATCGTATGGTGATTAACATGTTAGTGATGGTGCATCGTATGGTGAGTAACATGTTAGTGATGGTGCATCGTATGGTGATTAACATGTTAGTGATGGTGCGTCGTATGGTTATTAACATGTTAGTGATGGTGCATCGTATGGTGATTAACATGTTAGTGATGGTGCATCGTATGGTGATTAACATGTTAGTGATGGTGCATCGTATGGTGATTAACATGTTAGTGATGGTGCATCGTATGGTGATTAACATGTTAGTGATGGTGCATCGTATGGTTATTAACATGTTAGTGATGGTGCATCGTATGGTGATTAACATGTTAGTGATGGTGCATCGTATGGTGATTAACATGTTAGTGATGGTGCATCGTATGGTGATTAACATGTTAGTGATGGTGCATCGTATGTTAATTAACATGCCCCAGATTCCCCGCCGTTAATCTTCAGTTTGCAACATGGCAGCTGCGTTGCACACATTGTGGTGTTGGTTTGGTCAACATTTCGTTAGTGTCTGCGTCATTATTGATAGCCAGACTATGAGAACTACCACTTCCAGCATAGGAATGTCTGATCCCACAGTGACCAGCGGTTCATCCTGAGTAAGTAGTTATGATTCGACCCATAAATGTGGCTGGTACATTTACCAATGGTAGTCAGAATAAAGAATTATAATGACTTCAGTAAAGGTTGTCAATTAAAAGTTCACTGCAGAAAACGTATAGTAATCAGTTCTTTTCACTAACGATCCGTTAGTGTCGTTATCCTTGTATGGTCGTACCGTCTTACAGCGAAAGTTTTGGAATGAAATGTGAGTTGCCTCAGGAGAGACAGTGGTGTCATGATGTTTGTTGTATGATGGTATGAATGGCAGATGAAGGCCAGGTGTTCTGACCGTTGTATCTTGCTAAACCAACGGGCGAAAGAAGGAAAGCCAACAGCTGTTGTTGTGTGCAGATGTTGCTACTGTGATGTTAGATGAAGCGAGACAGGTGTAAATAAGAATACATTTCATATAAAGAATAAACTCGTCCGTCTCACTGTAATATGATGAGTATCAGCTGAGGTGACATAGAAAAGGTAATTGATTTATATATTTGAGGGCGATGATGACCCGTGAAGATTGTCTTGTGATATCTTAAGCTCACTCTTGCCTGGGAGAACAACTCTAGATGTGTAGTAAATATGGACATAAATTGTGGCATAATGTATTCACAGTAGACCTCCGTGGTGTACTGGTTAGCGTTCCTGACCCCGACGCCTTCACGGGCAGCCTACGGTAGATTGCATAGGTTCGAATCCTAGTTGCAGCAGTCAGTCCACAGTCAGCCAAGCTGTTTATCCTCCTTTATGGGTTGGTCGATGAAATGGGTACGTGACTCAGGCTAGGATATATGTTTACATACCGTTCATGAGATGGTCTTGGTAAGGGTGTTGACTGTGAGGTGTGGTGTTACCTGGGTAGGATGAAGCCCCAAGCCCTCGCTCAGATGTGAGGTCGTGATGATCGGAAACTTGAGGTTCCCTTAGCCATAATGGGGAAAAGGGGACCGAGATAAGGGTAGTTAACTCTTGTAAATGATTGATATTAGAGACAAAATGTACGATAAAGAGGAACATGACATGTGGGGATAACCAGAAGCCTGTATGAAGGAAGATGATGTATTTAATGTACTTGTCATGTCCTAGATTGTGTTGTGTTGTCGTACAGCTTTGGGAAGGTTTATGAGGTAGTGATGGTCAGTGGTAGTATGGTTGACGGTACGACAGAAGGTTGATCTAGAGATAGTGGAACAGATGCGCACAGTACAGTGTCTGGGTTAGGTCGCGTCCTGATAGATGGTGTGGCTGGTGTTGACGATGATCTTGCATACCTTCTCCTGCAACTTTACCAGGCCTCCCTACTGTGTAGGGCGCAGGGAGCAACACCAGGAGGGGGGAAGAGATGAGGCTGGGAAGAGTGAGTGTTGCTCACATGTTCTTGAGTTCATTTCCGCATTGTGTGTATTTGTGTGTTTATGGCTATGATTATGTGTTGGTGTGTTTATGGCTATGATTATGTGTTTGTGTGTATACGTGTGTGTGTGTTCGTTTCTCTTTGTATATAATGCCGTATGACTGTATATGTACGTATGTATGTGGCTGTTTTTTTTATGTATTTCTCTATTCAAGCGTATTCATTTCTCCTGCAATATATCTTGGCAGTAAACATGAGTCGTAACTTTCTTAATGATCGGGTTAACTGCCTTCGTCACATAATGTGAGAACTTGGATGACGTAACCATCATCAGACTTGAGATGACACGCGAGGAACACGTAGCTGGTGATCCTGGTTAATACCCTGAGGCCAGACGCCAGCCAACCGTCCTCCTCTCGCAAGGTCTCTGCTTGGCACGGACCCTTGTCACACTGACGGACCCACTTTCAGTCCATTTGCTGTCCCCAAATGAGTGAATCGATTACAGACTAAATGAAGCCGATATGTTATTGACTTATTTATCCAGTGTACGTCATCATATACCCTGCAGATCCAACAAGTAAAGCTGATATAAAGTAAGGAAAGATGAGGCGGTACTGCCCACCCATCACCCACACATCCCCTCCCCATCCTTCATCCAGTGCACCTCAGGTCGTCCCCTCCTCTCCTCTCCTTATCATCTTTTTCCTCAGTGTGGTCGTCCCTCACGCTTCCATACACACGTTGATCAGTGTGGCCCACCTCTCCCCTGCCAGTGCTCTGTGTCCACTCACTGACTCTCCTTATTCTGCATTTGTACAGCTTTAGCAACTGCTGCTCTCACAGAAACGCCTCACTCACCTACTGACTAATGTTTGATTTGCATTTATTAAAGATATCGTCTCACACTTTCGACTGAGTCATTTGTTACTCCACCTCGTCATTACCATATTCCACCATCCACCCCGACCTGTGCCTCAGCTTCCTCGTGTATACACACTGAATCTTTTACTTTGATCTTGCCTCCCCCATACCTTCGTCACGTCCTGCTTCAGTATGTCTGCTTGGCCACCCGTCTGTCTGTCTGTCATCCTCGAATAGGATTATGTTCCTGCTGGTTTACATAGCGTCAAACACTTTTAAACGACCTCTACTCACACGTCAGCTATGACCTCCTCTCTCCACACATGACCTCTTCTAGAAGTCCACCTATGACCTCTTCTGTCCACACTGGAGCCATGACCTTTACATACACATGACCTCCTCTGCCCACACTGAAGCCATAACGACCACTACCCACACTCCACACGTGACCTGCTCTGCCTCAACATGCCCTACTCTGCCCACACTCGTCCTGACCTCCCTCGCCCACCCTCCAGCCACCACCACGCTGAGTTCTACCTGGTTGGTGGTGGTAACAAATCAGTGACGTAGAACATCCTACTGGTCTTCCACCGTGTTCTTCCCATCAGATGACCTCACTGGTGTATACTGTAGTGCCATCAGATGACCTCACTGGTGTATACTGTAGTGCCATCAGATGACCTCACTGGTGTATACTGTAGTGCCATCAGATGACCTCACTGGTGTATACTGTAGTGCCATCAGATGACCTCACTGGTGTATACTATAGTGCCATCAGATGACCTCACTGGTGTATACTATAGTGCCATCAGATGACCTCACTGGTGTATACTATAGTGCCATCAGATGACCTCACTGGTGTATACTATAGTGCCATCAGATGACCTCACTGGTGTATACTGTAGTGCCATCAGATGACCTCACTGGTGTATACTGTAGTGCCATCAGATGACCTCACTGGTGTATACTGTAGTGCCATCAGATGACCTCACTGGTGTATACTGTAGTACCATCAGATGACCTCACTGGTGTATACTATACGTAGTCAGCTTGAGAAACATTGCTTTTACAAGCGTCTGCTTTCGTCTTACAACATTGTGATGATCTTGTTTGACTGATTGTAGTTGATTGTAGGATACTGAGAGTGACATGTCCCTCTCATGTAACACATTTTCTCATGTTACTCATCATGAATGTTAGACACAAACTTGTATGTCCTTCTGTAGTTGTTACCGCCCAGTGTGGTACAGTTCCCTCACCACCCTACCTTACCTTACCTTACCTACCCTATACCACAGTACCCTCACCACCCTACCTTACCTTACCTTACCTACCCTATACCACAGTACCCTCACCACCCTACCTTACCTTACCTTACCTACCCTGTACCACAGTTCCCTCACCACCCTACCTTACCTTACCTACCCTGTACCACATTACCCTCACCACCCTACCTTACCTTACCTACCCTGTACCACAGTTCCCTCACCACCCTACCTTACCTTACCTACCCTGTACCACAGTTCCCTCACCACCCTACCTTACCTTACCTTACCTATCCTGTACCACAGTTCCCTCACCACCCTACCTTACCTTACCTTACCTACCCTGTACCACAGTTCCCTCACCACCTTACCTTACCTTACCTACCCTGTACCACATTACCCTCACCACCCTACCTTACCTTACCTACCCTGTACCACAGTTCCCTCATCACCCTACTTTACCTTACCTACCCTGTACCACAGTTGCCTCACCACCCTACCGTACCTTACCTTGCCATGTGTACCCTGCATTCCTCATAAACCTCACACCTCTGTAATGGTTACGGTCATCCATTACAGCTTTACTCTTCCAGTGAGGGGCGACAGCTGCTCCCATACAGTCATTTAAGCTTGTCCCTTCCTGGCTGTCACATATATTGTGTGAGGGAATGTTGGGTGCACATGATATCAGTCCTGCCCTTCACTACAATACGCGATACTTTATCCATCTGTCAGCAGTGTCTCTCCCTCACACGGATGTGTATATCTTCCTTCATCCAGGACTGGTGTAGAGTGTACTATATATGGTTCACCTGCAGCATCATCTTCAAGATTTCATGAACCCAATATATTCTTGCACTGTGTGTGTGTGTGTGTGTGTGTGTGTGTGTGTGTGTGTGTGCTGGAGGAGTGAGGAGGAGGTGCATACCAGCCTGACCACCAGAAGTGCCTGGTGTGTCGCTGGAGGAAGGTATGGTTCCAGGGGCGTGGAGCAGGACAGGTGTTGTGGCCGTGTTAGCGAGAGATGGTAAGGATATCACGGTGATATACAGTCCGGTTTGGTAGGCTGGTGTGGCCTGTGTGGCGGGGTAGAGGGTGAGTGACAGCCTACTGAGTGGCTGCTTGTGTGGCTAGACTTACTTAAGCCGGAGACAGCGTGAGACTGAGGAGGGAAGATCATGCCAGAGGTGTCCACATTGGTGTTAGGTGCGCTGCCTCACAGGCTTCATTATCTAGACGTCAGTCGAATATTTTCCATTTTAGATACACTTTGAGTTGTGCATGAACCTGCCAGGGAACACAGTGTTGGTGGTACAATCATCTGCCACCCCGTAAAGTGTGGGTCCCAGGCAGTTGCTGTGGTCGTCCCTCCCTCAACCTGCCAGTGATCTTACCCCGTAAACCACGTGGACTTATGTGACTGGTGAAACTTGTGGAGACGGTGTGGCAGGTGGGCGTGTGGAGACGGTGTGGCAGGTGGAACGTGTGGAGACGGTGTGATGGGTGGAACTTATGGAGACGGTGTGGCAGGTGGAACGTGTGGAGACGATGTGGCAGGAGGAACGTGTGGAGACGGTGTGGTGGGTGGAACGTGTGGAGACGATGTGGCAGGTGGAACGTGTGGAGACGGTGTGGTGGGTGGAACGTGTGGAGACGTGGAGACGTGGAACGTGATATGGAGAAAGATTAATGCGAGGTTGAATGTTAAACAAAAATGATGAAAATAAAATGACCAGATTTTTCCAATAACATGAGAGAAGATAAAAGATGTTAAGGCCCACGTCAGATGTAGAAATATTCTCATCTCGTATTTGATGATAGGAAGGGGAACGGTGGTAGGCATATGTTGGTAAACATTGTTGGTAAATGCAGATATTCGGCCGTAAACAAGGAACAGCAGAGGCAAGAGTCAACATGTTCAATAAATATAGACAGATTCTTGTGTCAGGTTACGTGGTGCACACGAATATATTGGAGAAATAATGGTTAGGGTTGTTGTTATTTGTGTATGAAGTACCGTTGTCCAGACTCGTAACAATGGTGTAGAGTAAAGCTTGAAACAGGATTCATTTTTTGGTTCTGCTTTTTTGATCAGTTGTGAGCGTGTTGTGAGGACTGAGTGGCCTGTGTTCTGATCTACAGCTTAGGCTGGGGAATGTAGCAGTCTGGTACAACCAACACTTCTTCAGGAGATCATTAACGTAACTGTGCGACAACGAATTCCACGACTGTGTTCAGTTTTTTATCTCTCTCTCTCTCTCTCTCTCTCTCTCTCTCTCTCTCTCTCTCTCTCTCTCTCTCTCTCTCTCTCTCTCTCTCTCTCTCTCTCTCTCTCACGAGCACAGCCGGACCTGTCAACGCCCTACACAGGAGCTCCTGCGGCAGTGGTTGATGAAAAACGTCGTGTGACGTTCTCGATCATGAGATAGTGAAGATAAGAGTATATGAGGGTCAGGCTGTAGTGAAGATAAGAGTATATGAGGGTCAGTCTGTAGTGAAGATAAGAGTATATGAGGGTCAAGGCTGGTCCTTGACCTAGCATAGTGAGAGGAAGGATAGTGTGAATGTAAGAGTTTAATGAAGATTATAATGACTACAACATGACCCTAACTGCTGTCGTCTCCACCGCCAGTAAGGCAACATAGAAGGACGATAAGAACCAACAGACGAGAGGCAAAACTGGCTGACGTCGGATAAGCCGAGAACAACAGGACGGAAAAACATTTGAATGACGTAACACATGGAACAGTGTTGCTTGACACATGGAACAGTGTTGCTTGATGAAGGTGGGCTTGGAGGCTCCTCTGGTGAGAGAAGACATCGATGTCTATCTAGAAATAACTGTTACATGAAGATGGAGAGTATTGTTAAGAGAGAAACACACTGCAAAGTTCCTGGACATATTGAGAGACGAAATGATCTGGACATACAAGACACACGACACTTACATTACTCAGTTAAGTCTGGAGAGGAAGGTGACCAGATTGGTCGACTGGGAACTGTATAACGATAAGAATACCGGAAATATACGATCTGAGGAAATGTTGGAACTGGTGAAGCATAATGTATAGCTTGAAAGTTATCCACGATCATAATGCATTACTGTGAAGAATGAAAGTTCTGTTCATAACAAACTTAGAGATGAACAACTTGGTTATAGGCAAACATTAGAATATTGTGGACTTGCTTGACTCCTCATACAACGAAGCGTAGAATACTTAGTTGAGTACATCAATAAGTATTATGGAAAGGTTTGAGACAATACAGATCTGCAGAAAGAGAATATTAGGGATGTTGTCAGACCCACACGAGGATCTCACGTGTCAGGTGAGGACCATCATGTTAAGGTGGTCCACAGTAGAGTTCTGCAGGGTTCATGATGAGACGTGTTTACTTGCATTACACTATTGACGTTGTGTTAACAGGAAAACGATGTAATGAGTGAGGTGGTGGAGGGAAGACCTCCTGCTGGAGGGAAGACCTCCAGCTGGAGGGAAGACCTCCTGCTGGAGTGATGACCTCCTGCTGGAGAGAAGACCTCCTGCTGGAGGGTTGAGTTCCTGCTAGGAGGAAGACCTGCTAGAGGAAGACCTCCTGCTCGGGGAGGACCTCATGCTGGAGGGAAGACCTCATGCTGGAGGGAAGACCTCCTGCTGGAGGGAACGAGGAATGAGACGACAGAATGTAAACATTGTCCTGGCGGAGACGATCATAACCAAAACTTCAGGTATTCAGAAATGATGATGTAAAAATAATAACGATTTACGAAATACATTTTTTCTGAGCCAGAAAATGAAAATGAGATCACTGAAGCAAATTTAGCGATCAGATCAGCTCATTAAAATTCACCTGTTTACATCATTGGTTAAATCATGTGTGACGTTTAGTCCTGAACCATAATATAACTAGGTAACTATATTTACAAAATTCATAACCTGAACATATAACCTTGTATCCTGGGGGTACAACATGATGACGAGTTAGGGGCGAACACAGCCACCATGGGAGAGATGATGATAACATGTTGTGTGTCAAGTGGGAATGAAAGCAAGGTTGAGAATGACTGGGGCCTGACCTGGGAAGACAGATGTGGAGAGACACTTACATTATAACCGGTTGTAATGGAGAGAAGCAGACGCATGGCAACCGGTTTCGAACTACGAGAGGAAGACCCCGTGTTGTATGGCAACCTGGGGGACCTGTGAGAGGAAGACCCCGTGTTGTATGGCAACCTTGTGGAACAGTGAGAGGAAGACCCCGTGTTGTATGGCAACCTTGTGGAACAGTGAGAGGAAGACCCCGTGTTGTATGGCAACCTGGTGGAACTGTGAGAGGAAGACTCCGTGTTGTATGGCAACCTGGTGGACCTGTGAGAGGAAGACCCCGTGTTGTATGGCAACCTGGTGGAATTTGGAGAGACAGACCCTGGCTAACATGGTCGACACTTGTGACACTGCAGGTTGGTCGTGGACGTAACTGGTTGATGTAAGACACACGACGGTGTGGGCAGTCCTGCAGGCGGTGATCAGGTGTGTGTGTGTGTGTGTGTGTGTGTGTGTGTGTGTGTGTGGTGTGTGTGGGTGTGAGTGTGTGTGTGTGGGTGTGGGTGTATCTGTGTGTGTATTAGTAATAACAAGAATATAAAGGTAACATCCTGCTCATGTGTGCAAACACACAAACGAAAGCTTAGTACAGATATCTGACCATCAGTTTAACGTTATATATTTATTCACTTTCTGTCTCCACTTGAAATTCAGCAGATGACGCTGAAGCTTAGCGCAAGCTTACTGCTACATGCAAGGACGGTTCTGAATATGTACAGATGGGAGAACCTCTGCTTCACTGGTTCCTTCAAGAGCTGGTGGAACCACTGCTTCACTCGACCCTTCAGGAGTTGGCAGGTAACGCCAGTAATTACGATCATCAAGACATTAACGCTTTCCCAGATAACGCACGTCAACATCACTCTTCAAAGTGGACGAAAATGCAGTTAAGTTACGCCTCAATATCGATACTTCTGACAGTTTAGACCAGTGTAAGGCCCAAGGATGTGTTCTCTGGGTCGCGGACGAGGAAGGTACATCATAATTCAAACTGGAAAATCCTGGAAGGCATGTTTCCCAACCTGTGCACTGACATAGTTCCCTACTGGCACAATAATCATGCAAGACTCTGTGGCATAATATCATGAAATGGTTACATAGATAAGAGAAAACCTTATAAACATACGAGGTTTATGACGGGGTAATGAACTATCGTATTCTACATGAACACTGGGTCCAGTAACGACACATGGTCGTTGGCCTAACTGAGGGGGTAAGAAGACCTCCCAAACCATCATCAAGTATAAGTGATGTTGTAAGGGAAGCATTACCCTCTTGTTGTGAATTCCAAGTGTATGCCCCGAATGTACAACCTTGAGTATACACAAGACACAACCCAAGCAGCAGACTTTCCATTTTTTTTATCTTCGTAAGAACGAAGGACACAAAAACATACAAAACATTGAGAAGATGAGCCATCGCCATACTTCATCTTGTTTCTTCTTTCTTTCTAGTCTTGGTGAAGGTCCTGGAGACGGAGGCAATCTTGTGTTGTTCCTCTTCATCCTCCCGTGGTGTCACCTCTGTCCTCTGCTGACTGGTCCAGTGAGATGGATGGGATTTACTTTTGAGCTCTGACTCTTGTTCCATGTTCGGCCCAGCTGGGCAAAATGGACGGGACTATATAGGACTCCATCATCAGCCTCCGGAGCCCTACCCACTTCCCTGCAGGGCGGCGGTGGTGATAACGCGGACTACAGCCTAACTTCGTTTGTCGTCTTCACAAAGCTGCCTGGATCCCATCTGGGTAGTGGCTGCCGAGCAGATAGGACTTGGCCGCTGCCATATGTATCCCTGTATCTGCCTGGCTGTCAGTGAAGATGTGGTGGTAATGAGAGAACCAGTACTTACATTCCACGTTCCTCGTTTCTCTCTGGTTCCCAGTGGAACGCTTGCGACATGACGGTCAGAATTTTAGATTGGTCAGCCTTCTTCCTGGGTCTTTCCAGTTCTCAAGAGGACAGTGGCGATATGATGGATGGGATCGTCCTCTCGTCATCCATTTCCCAGTGTGTGCCCGGGTCTCAGCAGGGCAGCGAGAGGGTCACACACACACACACACACACACACACACACACACACACACACACACACCGGACTCTAACTTTTGACCCTCGTCGTCCAGGGCTGCCCAGGTTTCCAGTGATGACCTGACTGACCTCACACAGTCTCTGCCTCGTCCCAACTTCCTCCTCACCCAGTCCACGACGAATGGATCCCACATGTTCCTCCCCACGACGCACATGTCTGGCCTGCCTCATGCTGCACCATGCACACTGATACTAACTCTCAGCTTTTCATGACAGAACCTTTTTATTTGAACCATCAAGCCAGATTACATACAGGTACTGATACAGGTGCTGACATACAGGTGCTGACATACAGGTGCTGACATACTGGAACTGATATACAGGTGCTGACATACAGGTGCTGACATACAGGTGCTGACATACTGGAACTGACATACAGGTGCTGACATACAGGTGCTAACATATAGATGCTGATAATTCTATGCAGGATGCAGGGAGAGGGAGCTTCATGCGTTGTATCTCCTGACGTAGTTTTCCATCAGTCATGTAACAGGTCACCACAGAAGACTCATTACCCTCTGTCTGTGGTCGTCATCACTGACTCCTGTCCATGTTGTACACACTTGTCCTTCATACGAGTTGTAGAAGTATCGACGATTGTACACACTCGTCCTTCATACGAGTTGTAGAAGTACCGACCATCGTCAGGGCCTCGGGTGATTGCGTCCCAGACCTGCACATTGTCATTCTTGTGATGGATAAGAAATCTTGAGTTCCTTGATGGCAGATTGCTTCTTTTTTCTGTGGTAAAATCGTCGTTGCCTTCCTGGTATTAACGTCCATCACAAGAGACTTGTAGGTGTTGATGTGATCAGTTGGTAGATCCTTGATGATTGCATTCGTGAAGGCAGACATGTGGGCCGGGCGCCAACGAACACTTCCTCAGTCTCAACGTATGTGTCGCTTTTCCTTCCTTCACTCTCAGCGTCCGCCACTGTACCGAGGGTTATCAGGTGTTGATACATCCCTGTATCTTGTGATAAGGTAGGGACATGTTTGCCCTGGATAGCACATAAGGTCTTGCAAAATCACGAACGACATTTCCAAACATCCGTGAGACGTCGTCATGTGTATCCGAGCTTGACCACACGAGGTCCTCCAACCTACGCTCTCGTGCTGCCCTTCTGACTGTAGCTCGTCCCCAGCAGTGGTTGATG